>NW_003546474.1:68160-73877 GCF_000090795.2 Amphimedon queenslandica | reverse complement strand
TGGTATCGAGGGCTTTGATTGGAGCTGGAGCAGGTACTGTACTACTACTGTCTGACATTGTGTGTGTGTTTATGTATTGTAAAGGTGGTTTTAATGAATGCCATTTTTATGATTTGTTTCCAAATTTTTTGGCAATTACCAAAAATTGGGTTAGTCAGCTAATTAGCTCCAAATAATTGATATAGTTTTATCAGATTATTATTATTATTATTATTATTATTATTATTATTATTATTATTATTATTATTTTTAATTTTAATTTAGTTATCATTTGATCTAAGTCTTGCCAGAGGCCTTGACTATTACACTGGAGTCATTTATGAGGCAGTACTGATAGGTATAGTATGTGACATGCATATACATGTACTTATGCTGTGTAGACACTTTGAACTGATTTTACTCAAAATTGGATTTTTTACGAATTTTTAAAGTTGCTCAAAAATCGGACAAAAGTCCCTGTACTATAGTACAGGGTCTCTGGCCAAATTTTGCCAAAAATGGAAAGGAGAGATTTCTCCATTTTTATTACATTTTCTGATGCATATACATGTACTTATGTTGTGTAGAAAGTTTGAACTAATTCCGATCAAAATTGGATTTTTTACAAATTTTTAAAGTTGCTTAAAAATCGGACAAAAGTCCCTGTACTATAGTACATTACATGAGGGAACTAAGCCCTTAACAAACATCTTTAACAAAATAAACACAACACAGAAATTACTAGGTTTAGAAGTAAGATAATAATAATAGAATAAGTGATAGGAAAAAAATTAATAAGGCACAATGAATAAGTTAATTGAGGGTGAGATGAGCCTCCGAAGTACAGGGTCTCTGGCCAAATTTTGCCAAAAATGGAAAGGAGAGATTTCTCCATCTTTATTACATTTTCTGATGCATATACATGTACTTATGTTGTGTAGAAAGTTTGAACTAATTCCTATCAAAATTGGATTTTTTACGAATTTTTAAAGTTGCTCAAAAATCGGACAAAAGTCCCTGTACTATAGTACAGGGTCTCTGGCCAAATTTTGCCAAAAATG
Source organism: Amphimedon queenslandica (assembly GCF_000090795.2). Lineage (NCBI taxonomy): Eukaryota > Metazoa > Porifera > Demospongiae > Haplosclerida > Niphatidae > Amphimedon > Amphimedon queenslandica. The sequence goes on along the minus strand of NW_003546474.1, from coordinate 72,837 downwards.
GAAAGGAGAGATTTCTCCATTTTTATTACATTTTCTGATGCATATACATGTTCTTATGTTGTATAGAAAGTTTGAGCTGATTCTGATCAAAATTGGATTTTTTAGGAATTTTCAAAATTGCTCAGAAATCGGGCAAAAGTCCCTGTACTATAGTACAGGGAATTTTGTCAAATTTCATCAAAAACGAAAAGTTGAGAATTCTCCATTTTTATTACATTTTCTGATGCATATACATGTACTTATGTTGTGTACAAAGTTTGAGCCCATTCCGATCAAAACTGGATTTTTTTGCAAATTTTTAAAGTTGCTCAAAAATCAGACAAAAGTCCCTGTCTTCAGTACAGGATCTCGGTCCAAATTTTGCCAAAAATGAAAAGGAGAAAAATTTCCATTTTAAAAACTTTTTTAAATACGTATACATGTAATTGTGCTGATTTCACTCAAAATTGGATTTTTTCAGAGTCTCTTCAAAAGTTTAAATCAATTAATTTTTATTATTATACTTGTGCATGGATTATTTTCGTATTATTTATAACTCCACCCATTAACTCCGCCCCCTCTAGACAATCCTTCCGTTGATCCTAAATCAAAGGATACTCCATCAGTTGGTTCCATATCTGGCGGTGGTCGCTATGACGACCTAGTAGGAATGTTTGACAGTAAAGGAAGAAAGGTGCCATTATGCTTGTGCAATGTAGTCATGTACATTTTGTGAATAAAAGGAATAATTATAATTTAACACATAAACATTGTAGATTTTTGTCCTCTCCGTAATTTTAAAGCAACGCTATTAGTTGTGCTTCTGATGTTAATCAATTACTGTTTCTCCCTGACCAGGTCCCTTGTATTGGATTCAGTATTGGGGTAGAGAGAATATTCTCAATTTTGGAAGCAAAAGCAAAAGTAATAATAATTGCTAAATTATCTACTATTATTATTAGGCAGTAGGCACACACTTGTTTAAAATTCAGCATACAGTACTGCATGGGCGGTTGCAGAAATTTGGTTTGACCTGGGCATCAATAATTAGTGGGTGTGGAGTGGGTGTGGTTCCATACAATTTTGCAAGGAAAATGGAAAATACTGATCTATAACTTCATTGAGATGGTTTCTTAGCATAAAACAACAAAGAAGCCTGTTGAACTACCACAGCTTACACTGGATGCCCACACCAGAATCATGAATATAATTATTGGTCAAAAAGTCAACCTGGGCATTGCCCCCTAATGCCCAGGCCTGCAACCGCCTATGCAGTACTGACACTAGATTTTACTGTACACTTTTATTCTTGTGTGTGTAGATGTGTGGTAGACATTGTCTGGTTACTGTCAAGGGGGAATATTATCCCCTGGCCTTAAACTCCTGTATTTAAGCTTCCTCCCTCCCCTATCAAAATTTACAAATTTTTTCACTAGCCCCCTTGGCCACAATTCTCTAATAGTAAATCCTCATAGCAGGAAGACACTGGTGATTATTTATTAATGTTGTAATAAGTTTTCTTGTAGTCTGGTGGAATGGGTCAGGTGAGGACCATTGATACTCAAGTGATGGTGGCTTCTGCCCAAAAGAACTTGTGCAGGGAGAGAATGAAGATATGTACCTTGTTATGGGATGCAGGAATAAAGGTAAGTAAGAGAGAGAGAGAGAGATAAGTTAAAATAGTTTTTGATGCTGTTGTCTTTAGTTTTGAGGCAATAGCCAAAACTAAGATTCACTAAAATTTAATTAAGTAATTAAAAGTTTTGAGCCACATCCACTTAATTGATACCTTTGATTAATTTGTTAACTTTATTTATTATTATTATTATATTTAATTTTGTTCACAAAGGCTGAAATGTCATACAAAGTTAATCCAAAGTTCTTAAATCAAGTGCAGTACTGTGAGAAGGAGTTAGTGCCACTGATGGTGATCATTGGGGATCAGGAACTAGCTCAGGGAGTAGTTAAACTAAGAGATGTTCAGACACAGGAAGAGGTGAGGAATTTCATGTACTACAGTAGAGGAGGCTACACTTTTAGTTAGTAGCTAGATATCAATAAAGTATATATATTGTGGCAGCATTTCTGGTTACACAGTACATACATGTATATTTGACAAAATTTAATTCGACTAAGAAATAAAGAAATCCTATTTTGACAGCATGTTACCCGTAGCATCACAAGTTGGCTTAGTTGCCAAAAGTGGAACAGGATATGGCAATGTGCTGCTTATTACAAGATCAATGTAAAATGTTGCTTGCATTCATAGTGATAGGTGTACATGTAGAACTGAATGAAAACCTTGTATATGTCTTAGGTACTTTACATGTTTACATGTTTATGTTTCAGCAAATGACATGTGTCATAGTTTTTTTATATTTTCTAAAAACAATTGAATTTATGCTGAAAATTATGTTAATGAAACTTACTATATAGTATAGTTTAGTGATGTCATAATGGGAATTTTTTTCAGTGATATGATGAATAGCTAATAGTGTAATGATAATTATAAATCTGGTCTTTGTCCTTTATTAGGTTTTAATTAGAAAGGAAGAAATAGTTGAGGAGATTCAGAAACGATTGTCACTTTAATTATTATTGATATTTATGTAATGTCTATTTCTTCTTTTACTGGTGTGCTTTTGTATACTACTAATCATCATTTAGTTGTATTGAAATCATGAATATGCTTGTAAATGCTTGAGAAAAGAGACAATATATTCTGTCACTTGACATGAAGCTGTAGAATTGAATGGACTATTGTCCAGTTGAGGTGTCAGTCTAATTATAGTGACTAGTTGGCTTTCTTATTGCAGATGACTACTACATTATAGTAGTCATGCGTATAAGTGTAGCCAACTAGTCACTATAACTGACACTTCAACTGGACAACATTCAATTGACGTACGAACTTCAGTTGAAGTTATAGTGACTAGTTTGCTTTCCTATTGCAGATGACTACTATACTGTAGTACCTCAAAATACATTGAACTTACCCTTTAAATTATTTGAGTTTACAGTAAGCCATCCTTTATGTAATGTAAGAATAGAAATTATCTCAATTCTTACTTTATGTAAATAGTTCAGCCATTGGTTTATGATGCACTTCCTTTCTTAATGCATAGCAATACCTTGCATTAATTTTGCAGTGTAAATCATTCTTCATTGTAAATCAGCCTTCATTGTAAATCAGCCTTCATTGTAAATCAGCCTTCATTGTAAATCAGCCTTCATTTTTAAGTGTATTAATGCATGTAAATAAAAGTAGCCTGGGCACTCTTCACATTACATGCTATACCTCACCATTCAGTGTTCAGTAGATACATGTTGTTGCATACTGCAGTACAGTATACATCAATTGAATGGACTATTGTCCAGTTGAGGTGTTAGTCCAAGTTATAGTGACTAGTTGGCTTTCCTATTGGACATGACAAGGATACTGTATACTGTAATCAACTTATATCTGAGAGTAATGAGCTGTATAGCTGGTCACATTGTAAGCCCATACACAGATACACAGTTGCATGTATTTTAGGAGACAGATCAAAACCAACCACAAAAGCTGCTAGCTTCTATATACTAAGTTGAATATATACACGAGTTTATAAATAGTGCTTTCAACTTCCAAGTTCTTGTGTGCATGTGAATGGAATGAATCTTAAAATGTAATTACATCATTCTAGCTGCATGGTTGCTTAGTAGCTGGATAGCAGTTGTATATGCTTGTTACCAATTTGAAAAGTATCCACTGAATTCATTTGACATTATTCCATGAGGACAGCTCACATGTATATATGTTGTTTACAGAATACACTGTATCCTTGTATTGAGGTACTACAGTATAGTCATGTGCAATAGGAAAGCCAACTAGCCACTATAATTAGACTGACACCTCAACTGGACAATAGTCCATTCAATTCTACAGCTTCACTGAGGTCTTTTGCTGGAGTCATGTCATGTGCTTGAATCATGTCATGCAGCTAGCCTCTGATTGGTCAGTTTTTGCTTAATTGCTAATGAATATTGATGAGGTACCTAATAGTATATAAGGAGGTGACCAGCAGCAGTCAATCACTTCTCACTAAAACAAGAAATTATCTCACAAGAAGAAGGAATACTCTCTATCAAGGAAAGGAATCATGAAGACTCTACTCTCACTCTTCTGTCTGGTTACTTACCTCACCTGTGCTCTCAGGTATGTTACTACAGTATCAAATCAATGTTACTTTTCTCTTGTACATGCAGTGCTAATGGCTGGCCAGTCTCTCTTGACATGGCTTGTAATAAAGCTCTTTCTGCAGTTGCTTGCTCTTTTGAGTTTACCAACAATGCAAATGAGGATCTTTATCTACTGAAACGTAACACTCCTCTTGAAGGACTCGACTCTCAATTTGTCTCTGTCTCTCTTGACGGTCGTCCACTGGAATATGAAGGTATTATTATGCGCCGTGCTCCTCCTACAAAGGATGAGTTTGTTCTCTTGAAGGCAGGTGAGAGTATCTCTGCAACAGTCCAAATCACTGATGCCTTTAGCATTGATACTGATGGTCTCTACACTGTACAATACAGTAGACCTTTACAGTATCTGTCAGGTAAGAAGTTCAAGGAATCGTTTGTACGTGAATCCGTTCAACTTTACTTGGAAGACACTTCTGCTCTTATGAAACCAAAGATAGAAGAAGTAGAAATCGATTACAC
>NW_003546474.1:52193-67967 GCF_000090795.2 Amphimedon queenslandica | reverse complement strand
GGCAATCAGTCATAGATCATACATGACATGCCATAGCTATGAGTCATGATATTTTAGTGCTGATTAATGAATCATATGAGGTGAATCAGGACTATGAGATTGTAGCAAGACTGGTGAAAGCAAGGAAGATACACTCCATCATGAATGGACTCAATTGTGTCATTACAATGATTAGTTCCACAATGCATCATAGATCATCATTTTAGAGGTGTGGTCTTCTATTTAAAAGGTGTGTTTTGCAGTAATTTCATTGTCAACATAGCAAAGCCTACAGCGATGTCAGAAACTGATCCACTACTTCCAAAAAGAAGGGAAAGGTTAGCATGCTATTTTACTGCTACCTATATACTGTATATTCATAGCAATGGATACGCCAATGGATCCACCAATCACAGTGTCAACCTGAGGTAAGTTGCCGAGAGTCAACCGTCCTTAGCCTTGTCCTTGTTCTTCTTTAAAGCGAGAGCGTTGTTGACGTGACTGGACTGACTAGAGCGGATGATGTTCCATTAAAAGTAAAGGAAAGCAAGGGAAGATGGATATCTCTGTATGTCCTTTACTTCACAATGTTCCTTGGCTCTGTCAGTAAGTGATGTCTGATCGCTTTGAGTGGGTGGTAGATTGATCCTGTTTATTTTATTTTATTATACAGTGTTGAGTAAACACATCATTGGTGTACCAAACAATACTGTATAACTAAATATTTAAGTGATTTATGTACATTGTATTTTAGACCAATGGTCAAAAATTTATTATAATTTCTTTTTTAGCGTTCTCTGTAGTGATATCTTCAATTTATCCTTATCTACAAAAGGTAAGTATTGATAGTCACTATATCACATTACAGATTATGATAATATCCAGTTACTGTATAATGCTCCTTTATATATTTTGTTGTATTCTTATTATAAAGGTGTCTCTATTTTCATAAATAAACTCTAATATTTTTATGTTATTATAGAGGCTAAACACACATTATGTGTGTCTATTTTTAGACATGATACAATTTGTTACTATTTTTATCTTCTATTCTTAGATTACTAATAATACTTCCTCTACATCATTTCTCGGATACATTGTTGCCATATATAGCCTCGGTCAATTATTATCGTCACCATTGTTCGGACTATGGTCCGATTACCAACACGCCATGGTTCCCCTACAGACTGGGCTCATGATGACAGTTGTATTTAATATTCTTTATTGCTATGCTGTTGTATTCTCTCCTACTGTTGGTAAAATAGTGCTATTGGTATCGAGGGGTTTGATTGGAGCTGGAGCAGGTACTGTACTACTACTGTCTGATGTTGTGTGTGTGTTTATGTATTATAAAGGTGGTTTTAATGAATGCCATTTTTATGATTTGTTTCCAAATTTTTTGGCAATTAGTCAGCTAATTAGCTCCAAATAATTGATATAGTTTTATCAGATTGTTATTATTATTATTATTATTATTAGGTATGTCAGCAGTAGTCCGTTCCTATGCTTCCTCAGCTACTACCAACATTGAGAAAGCAGGTGTCTTTGGTATTATTGGTGCAGCCACAGCCATTGGGTTTATCGTAGGACCAGGTAAGGTGTAATACACTGGCATTTCTGGTATTGTCTTGGGTTTAAAGTTTTGTGGATTGATTCAAATCAAACTGTTAACCAATAAATTTTTAATTCCCATAAAATTTATATCAGCAATCACTGACCAGTATCAGTGATCTTAGATCAGTATCAGTGATGTTAATAATACTTACTTATTTATTATTTTATTGTAGTACTTGGTCTTGCTTTTGTACCACTGGGCAGTGAAGGGTATGTAATACCAAAGATCAATCTTCACTTTGACATGTATACTGGACCAGCATATCTCAGTGCACTATTAGCTATCATTAATATGATACTACTGGTCTTTTTCTTTAAAGAGTACAGGATCACACCAAAAAGAAAGAAGAGCAACACAATAGTATTGACCAAACCTATCTCTATTAGTAAGCTATTGCATTCAACATTTGAATATTTGAAGATTTAAACATTTGAATATTGAATGTGATATCTGTTTTTAAAATGACATAATAGACATACATGTAAATATTATATTTTATTACTATTAATTGTTCTTCCTTTACAGATAGTGATGATGAACGTTCATTAAGTCTAGGTACCCCGGCCATTAATTCTGATCAAGAGTCACAATCACTTAAACATGATCGTATCGGAGCAGCTGTCCTTATAGTCCTTTTCTTTGCAATATTGTTTGCATTCTCATTATACGAAACGTGAGGTGTACATTGTAATTGTAATGAGTCTCTTTCTTTAAAAATACCCAAGGCTATAGCCCATGGTTTTTTCAAAAAAATGGCTCTGAAATTACCCCAAATTTTTATTATATTTTTTGATACATATCGATGTCCTTATGCTGTGTAGAAAGTTCTAGCTGATTCTGACTTCAATTTTTTGAGTTACGGCCATTTTAAGAAAATACCAAAATTCTGAAAAATTCCCAAGGCTATAGTCCATGGTTTTTTCAAAAAAATGGCTCCGAAATCACCCCAAATTTTTATTACATTTTTTGATACATATCGATGTCCTTATGCTATGTAGAAAGTTTGAGCTAATTCCGACTTCAATTTTTCGAGTTACAGCCATTTTAAGAAAACGCTAAAATTTTAAAAAATACCCAAGGCTATAGCCCATGGTTTTTTTTCAAAAAATGGCTCCGAAATCACCCCCAATTTTTATTATATTTTTTGATACATATCGATGTCCTTATGCTGTGTAGAAAGTTCTAGCTGATTCCGACTTCAATTTTTTGAGTTACGGCCATTTTAAGAAAATACCAAAATTCTGAAAAATACCCAAGGCTATAGCCCATGGTTTTTTCCAAAAAATGGCTCCGAAATCACCCCAAATTTTTATTACATTTTCTGATACATATTGATGTACTTATGCTGTGTAGAAAGTTTGAGGTGATTCCGACTTCAATTTTTTGAGTTACGACCATTTTAAGAAAACGCCAAAATTCTGAAAAATACCCAAGGCTATAGCCCATGGTTTTTTCTAAAAAATGGCTCCAAAATCACCCCAAGTTTTAATTACATTTTTTGATACATATTGATGTCCTTATGCTGTGTAGAAAGTTTGAGGTGATTCCGACTTCAATTTTTTGAGTTACGACCATTTTAAGAAAACGGCAAAATTCTGAAAAATACCCAAGGCTATAGCCCATGGTTTTTTCTAAAAAATGGCTCCAAAATCACCCCAAGTTTTAATTACATTTTTTGATACATATTGATGTCCTTATGCTGTGTAGAAAGTTTGAGGTGATTCTGACTTCAATTTTTTGAGTTACGACCATTTTAAGAAAACGCCAAAATTCTGAAAAATACCCAAGGCTATAGCCCATGGTTTTTTCTAAAAAATGGCTCCGAAATCACCACAAATTTTAATTAAATTTCCTGATACATATTGATGTGCTATTGTTATATTTTGTTGCAGTATTGTCACACCATACAGTATGGATGAGTTTGCTTGGACAAAGAAGCAGGGTGTATTTTATAATAATCTGTTGTTTGGCGTTTTGTCAATAATATCAGCTATCAACTTCTTTAGTGCAAGATGTATCGTTAGATGGTAAGTATAAATAACAATAATAATTAATAATAATGTTAATGAATAATGAATACATGCATGTATATTAAAATTAGATTTTTTACAAATTTTTAAGTTGCTCAAAAATTTGAATGAAGTCCACTGTATTAGTATAGGCCCAAATTTCATTTAAAGTGACTATGAGAGAATTCTCCATTTTAATTACATTTTCTGATACATGTTACTGTTAATCTAACGGACATTATTAATAGTGTTGATGAGAGAACAGGTATAATGGTTGGTCTCTTCCTAATGTGCATTGGATTCTTAATAACTATGCCACTTGGAAATGAACTGCCTAAAGTAGGAATGATAGGTAAGGCAATATCATTATGAATTCATTGATACTCTTAATAGATATAGACACATTAAACTCATCATATGTTATAACACAGAACAGCTCCACTGTGGCTCTTGGCTGTAGATACCCAAAGCTAAAATGGTGCACTCATGTGCCTAGGCTGTACTTATCCCAGTACATAATAGGAGCCATTATATTCACACTGGGCTATCCTGCAGCTTTTGTGTATTGCTTCACACTCTTCTCTAAACTCCTTGGTCCTAAACCACAGGTATGTGATACTGCTTGTACAGCCTGTCTGGAGGTGTGTGTGTGTGTGTGTGTCTATAAGTAATGTAATACCTGAGGACTGAGATATCTGCTTGAGGTGAAGCTGAGGGCAGATATCAAGGGACTCAGGTAGTACATTGCTGATACTCACCTCCAGACACACTGGTTACTGCACATGTCTATTTCTTCTTTTACTTTTACTTGATATTGTGTACCTATCTCACAGGGTATAATGATGGGGCTAATAACAGCTTCTGGTAGTCTTGCTAGATGTGTTGGTCCTCTCTTTGTTACTTTTGTGTATGATGCCACTGGCCCTCAGATTACACTAGCAACTGTTGATGGGATACTAGGACTGGCTATCATCCTACTAGCTGTCAGTTACTATAGACTAGTGCCTTTGGGTCATAAGAGAGGTTTCAGTAAAAGATTGTAATGCTAATTCAATGTGTGATGAAACTGAATGTTATAAATTATAATATTTTATGTTAAAGTGAGGCGAACATTATTATTGAAATGAATACAGTTGTGTTAAGTCATTGCTATTGTTAAATGTTTAACATTTTACACTCATTGTAACCAATCCTTCCATTATAGTGCCAACAGATTCCATATCAATGCCTAAATATGGCCAATAGGTAGTAAGTGAATTACATGCTTATTGTTTAGTATGCCAATACACACATTCCTTTCCTAATAAAGAGATGAATACTTTTAAAAGCTGCTAGTATTCTGACATAAGGGCAATGTGTGATTATGTGACCACTCCATTGTATAACAGCACCACATGTGGGGCACATCATTCCAGTACTAATGACTGCTAATGTGATAGACAGTCCTACTACGTGATGCTGCGTGACATATCTGTGAAAGGCTTGGTTATTATCTAATTGGGTTATCTGGTTAAGGCTCGACGATTCTTTGAAAGTTACTTCATTCTCTACGTCACAATGTTCCAGCGTATAATAGTGTAGTCTTCTCTTGATTGCAAAGCTCTCTCATTTGAAAATGTTCTTGGCTATTTTCTATCTTCTTTCTGCCTTGATTGCAGTCTGCAGTTGCAGGAATCATCATAAGCATCATTATGTACTGCCAACTGTTCCTGGAGAAGGTTCTGGTTCATATGATTACTGCTACAATAGAAGTAACGCTACTTGTCACACTCTATCGTATCATAGCCAGTTACTAATGGATGATCACTATCATGATAATAAAAGTAGTGACATGTCTTTTATATTGCTACCTGGTGTCCATATTTTGAATTCAAGTCTTTTATTTCGTAATCTTAACAGCGTTTCTTTTATTGGTCACGAAGGACAGATGAACAGGTCAAATGATTCTTCTATTCGTCACTCTGAAGTTACTCTTTCATGCTCTGGTAATGCTACATATTCTGCTTTTACACTAGACTCAGTCCAGCATGTGTCCATTGCCGGTTTTACCATCACTGGCTGTGGGAATGGAATCTTATTGACAAACGTGTCTAGTTTTAAGATGCTCTCTGTTTCAATACTGAATTCAGCTGGCTCTGGTATTATGTACACCAAGAATGAAGGAAAAGGAACAGTTATGATGTATGATTGTTTCTTTTTCAAGAACTGCCAACATGGTAGCCAATGCTTTCATGCATCAATAAAAGGTAACAACTCCATTGTATCAGCTAATGTAACACACACTAGTTTCTCCACTGGTTTACATACACTGGCTGGACTATACATTGACATTAATAGCACAGAGAACACAACAACTAACTGCACTACTGGAGACTATCAGGAATACAGCACTGTGCAAATCACTCGCTGCAGCTTCCTCAATAACAGTGCACCTAATGGTGGCCTCAATATAAAGACAATTTTAACTAACGTGTACATCACTGGCTCTACATTCTCTGCTAATAACTTCTCAAGAGGTGACTCACTACCTGTAGCAAGTGGATTAACGTTGAGTACTTTAAACTCAAATATTGTCTCATTGCACAAATTAAATGTTAGTGGTAATACTGGTCGTGGAGCTTACGTCGAAGTCCAATGCGAACGTAAGACGAAGTGTTTTCCGCTTACAATATGTGACAGTGTTTTTGAAAGGAATACTGCAAGCTATGGAGGAGGATTACTGATTGTTAGCTTGTTTGTAAACATTGAATTAAACAATGTTGCTATTTTTAGTAACACGTATAATCATGCTAGTGATTATGATAATCACTACAGCTCTTTATTGTGCTACTGCTCTCATTTAAATCGACGGAAAGTTAAGATATCAGGTTTGAAAGTGATCGGCAATGAGATGACAGGAGTGCTGAGCATCATGTGTGAACTAGTATTCAGTAATGATGCTAGTATCATTGCTAACAACACCTCACCACACAATGGTGGTGGAATTTGGCTTGATAACAAATCTTCAGCAAAGACCATATCAAATAAAGGAGGTGTAGTGGAGCTTATTAACAACACAGCAGTTAAAGGAGGTGGTATATATTCTGAGTCATACAGTCTGCTACGTGAGGTGTATCCTTTTAGAGTCCCTGCATGTCAAACTGGACTGCTACGAGCTCATTTTACCAACAATACTGCAATAGTGGCTGGGAATGATGTGTATGGTGGAAATGTGTTTGAATGTAGGAAAAATAATGACATTGATTCATTTTTTGATGTTCTAGACTGTAATGAATCAACCCCGCTACTCAATAAGTTTTCAAAGCCCATTTCATCTGCTATTTCTTCCAATCCATATGGTGTGTGTACATGTACTGAAGCTAATGGTGTTAACTGTAGCAGTAGATCAATACAGAAGGAAGTGTATCCTGGAGGTAGAGTATATCTCTCACTGGTGACTGTTGGCATGTGTGGTGGTATCAGTCCTAGCGTATTAACAATGGAAACTAACAGTGTCAATGTGACACTAGGCAACTCAAAACAGGAGACAGGAACGCAGTGCAAGAATTTTTCATACACTGTGAAACAGTTTGGACAAGAAACTGATAATAGTTTTATGACGATAGGCACTACTGGATCTTCTTATTATTTTGATGACTCACCTCTCACTGTTCATATAAAGTTTCTCAGCTGTCCGCATGGTTTTCAGTTGAAATCAGGTGAGTGTGTTTGTGACCCTGCTCTTGAGAAAGCAGAGGATATCCAGTGCAATGTCTCATGGGCAGAGTATCCTATTCGCCAGTCACAAAACAGATGGATCTACTATGATCAAGACTACAATTGCACCATTGTTCATGAAAATTGTCCCGTCAATTACTGCAAGACTACTGAAACATATCTTAGCATTGATGACCCTGATACTCAATGTACACAGAATAGATCAGGAACATTGTGTGGTAGCTGTTCCACTGGACTCAGTCTCATGTTGGGTTCAAACAGATGCTACAAATGCAATAATAAATACTTGTCTCTTATCCTGGTTTTCATTGTGGCTGGTGTGGCACTAGTTGCATTTCTACTAGTTACTAATTTAACTGTATCTGTTGGAAGCATCAATGGCTTACTGTTTTATGCAAATACCTTCAAATTGAATGCAATCACATTTTACTCAAACGATGCAAATCTACCAGTTCTAAGTCAATTCATATCATGGCTCAATCTTGACCTAGGCATTGAAACTTGTTTTATTGATGGGCTGGATGGCTACTGGAAGACTTGGCTCCAATTTGTATTCCCAGTATACATATGGCTCATAGTGGGGGCCATTATAATTGGGTCTCATTATTCTGGTAGGCTCTCAAGAATATTTGGTAACAACAATGTACCGGTCCTTGCAACACTCATACTCATGTCCTATTCTAAGATACTTCGATCAGTAACACGCTCACTGATGTTCAGTAGCATCAAATGCAGTGACAAATACACTCATCACGTCTGGAGCATTGATGCAAACATAGAGTACTTTAGTTTTAAGCACAGCATCCTCTTCCTGATGTCAGTGGTATTCCTATTAGTTGGGATGATTTATACTGGGCTAGTATTCTCCTCTCAATGGCTGCAGCGCCTCAATTGCAAGATATGCTGCAGGACTGACCCTATGTTTAAACTAAAGCCATTGATTGATGCTTATACTGGCCCTTTTAAAGACAAGTATCGCTTCTGGACAGGACTTCTATTGGTATCTCGTGCATTGATTGCATCAATATTTTCCTATACCACTGGATCTGCAATACACCTCAATGACTTTATAATAGTAGTGCTTTGTGGCATCCTTATATGGCTATCCAGTGGTGGCATATACAGAGAAACTATTGTAGGTCGCATTGAGTTAATTTATATTGTGAATATATTAATGTTGAGCCTCCTAACAATGCTCTCCAATCACTTGGAGTGGGGTATTAATCCATACTTGACTGGAGTATCAGTAAGTATATCACTAGTGTTGTTCCTGCTCACGATTATTGCTCACACTCATATTGCTATAAAGAAAAGGTTCCCATCCTATTGGTACTGGTGCGCTAAGAAGAGTAGGACTGAGAGTCATGAAGATGCTCTCCACTTACTGTTGGACTCAAGGGCTACTTCAGATGATGAATCTGAGACTGACTGCTATTCTCCAAGTGCTATCGTTCAAAGAAGAGAATCTTTAATATTTGATTTTGAAATGTAGACTAGTGTCGTTGTGTAATGTTTGTGTGCTTTATTAATGGACATGTAACATGTATGGTGAATGATGTGGTTACGGCAACGTATAATTACTATAAATGACGCATTTTGTTTGCAATGTGGGCCTGTTGGTCTAGGGGTATGATTCTCGCTTTGGGTGCGAGAGGTCCCGGGTTCAAATCCCGGACAGGCCCTTTTTTATTTTTTTTTCACTGCAGTATAGGCGTCACTTTACTATTTTTTTGCTTGACAAAATGACAAGATGCAGGACTACCAGCCATTATCCTCTTATAGAGACTCTTCTACAAAGTATAGGACTGGGTCCCTTTCAAGTTCTGGTGTTCCTGCTCGCTGGAATGACGTACTTTGCTTATGCCTGTGAATCATTGACATTCACATTCATCAGTGTACAGGTCACAGAGGAATGGAGTTTCAGTGATGTCACCTTTGCCATTTTACCAGCATCAACTTGTGTTGGGAATATCATAGGAGGCCTCATCTTCAGCTACCTGTCCGACAGGTATGGAAGGATTTGGCCTTATGCAACTTGCATGGGAGTGATCCACATATTTGTGGCTTTGTCAGCACTTTCCAAGAGTTTCCTAATGCTGGTCAGCCTGAGGTTTATTGCTTCATTGGGAGTTGGTGGAATCATTGCAATAGTACACCCAATGCTCATTGAGTTCCTGCCTACTAGATACAGAGGGAAAGTGACACTATTGACTGGGTTTGTTCGTGCAATCGGTTCATGTGTAACAGGAGGATTAGCCTATTGGCTGGTATCAAATTACGCTAATGGTTGGAGGTATTTCATACTTGCTACGAGTATACCATCTTTGTTTGTTGTACTTTATAGGCTGCTGTTTTGGGTTGAGAGCCCACGGTATTTGATCAATGTTAATAATAGACAGAAAGCATGGAAAACATTGTCATTGATAGCAAAAGTGAACAGGAAGGATATAGAATCTTTCACCAGCAGAGAGCAATTTATCAACGGCAATCATAACTTGCAGTTTGAAAATTTTCGGCATCAAAAGAGTCAGTGGTCCACACAAGTAAAATTATTCTTTAAAATATTCAAGGCACCTTATTTAAAGACTACGCTCTGCTATTTGTTCATATACAACACACAAAACTTGGCCTACTATGGATCAACATTATTCCTCCCTACATTACTCATTAATTTTGGGATAGATCCTTATTTTGTGACTTTTACAGGCTTCACTGCACAAATTCCTGGTATACTACTAATGGCAATAATTGTCGAATGGCCTGAATTTGGTCGAATAAACACACTAAGATTATTCAGTGGGTTTACAATGCTCTCCTTCTTTCTATTGGCCTTTGTACATCAAAGTCAAGTGGGTACTTCCCTATTTATTGTATTTATATTCTTTGGTATGGTCCCCATAAATACACTCTTGTTAACATCAATATCAGAATCATACCCGACTAACGTTAGATCAATGACAATGGCCTTCATGACAGGATCAAGCAGTGTCAATGGAGTATGGCTACCATTTGCTAGTGGATACCTGGCTAGCTTATCAAATACTTACACTTGGCTCTCCCCTACAATATGGGGGTGCTTCTTTTTGGTTCAGTTATGTATCTCGCTGTTTTTAAAAATGGAAACTAGAGACAAAGAGCTCCCAGATGTCATGAATGAATGATCACAGATTAACACCTTCTATGAACAGTATAGTACATTGCATTCTTAATATTCATTGAAATGTTCACAGTTAGTAAATGCTGTTTTTAATTCTATTTTAATAATGATACTACAACTGTATTTACCAGTTCAAAGTAATGCCTAATACTAATTGTTCAACTAAAGCTATTTATTAGTGACACTAGTTTAAATGCCTATTAAATGATAAGTGATACTATAGTTCAACTAATAGTTCTCATGCTATAGTTTAAATGCTAAGTAGAAGACAGACTCCTCCAATAACCCACTTGGCTGGTTTGTCCTTGGTCTTTAGATTGAAGGTCCATACATAAGTGGGTCCCCTCTGCCTTGTCTTATACACAGGGCACTCATACATATTCTTCAGATCAAGTTTATCAACTATTATTGCCTTGATGAACATCACAGGCATTGAAGGAGTCAGTTCCTTAAGTCTTGCCTCTTGTAATAAGCTGGTCTGTATATCCCAGCGAGCTCCTTCCATGAATAGTCCATGGACGTATGCTCCTTCACGTGGGGGGCTAGTAAAATCTTCTCTGTTCTTTTTAGTGACGTCACATTGCAAGCACATCTTGTCAAGAGGCCATTCATTCTTACGAGCCATGGACTGCATGATGGCTGTGAGGAATGATTGAGGATTGAAGAAGCCTGCTAACCAGATGCAAGGTGGCATGTTAAAATCGGAGACCCATGAGTCCAGTTCACGAATGCGCTGAAGCAAGTCAGCGTACCAAGCTGTTAGGTTGTTCATTGATGGGTAGGCTCTTTTGGTCCAGTTATCAGGTACAGTACCAAAGAAGAGTGAGTTTTGAAGGTTCTCCATGTCAGCAGTAATGGTCAGCTCTCCCTATAAAAAAATAATAATAATAATAATCAGGATGAAACTAAGTACTACAAAACTATTGTTGTCTATACTTTTACAATTCTAAATTTAGCTACACAATTTGTGTTAATTTTTTAGAAAATCCCTACTAATTTTCAGTTACAAGTGGGCTCAAGCTGTTGTCAGTTTTAAAATTACTTTTAATCCAAGATCAACTTCTTTTAAAGATCTCCTCATTTCTTTAGTCAGCATATTCATACGTTCACATTCCTGCAAAGCCACCAGCACATATGGTGTTTTCTCTTCTGCTTTGCTTGACAGTTCGGCCATATTGAAAGCTTCAGGTAGTTTCTCTAATATCTCATCAAGAAGAACCTTCACAGTTTCTTCTCTGCTAGCTCCAGCCCCATCCCCACTAGAGGAATCGCGAGGTTGCATTTCAAAAACAGTACGGAATAGATTCTCGCTTGTAGTGGTTAGGAATCCGATTTCAGCATTAGGATGGAGTCCATATAGTACTGGGCTCTCCGGGGGGAGTACATCATCAATGTAAGTGTGGTAGGCTTGGTAGTCTGAGTTAGGAGGTATGGGGAAACCAGGAGCAAAGAGAAGATCACCATCCAACTACAAGTAGAGGTATATAAATACAATGATGAAAATCTACATAGCATGCTAAGTATAAATGTACTAATAAAACTGTCCATTTCTGTGGGGAATTCGGGTCAATTTTAGGCTATTTTTAGCTCATGTTTTCAAAGAATTATTGTACTGTTGTACATGTACTTACTTGTTCAGGTTTCATGAATTCTTCAAGGTAGGTCTTACAGAGTCTCCTATCCCAATCATCAGTAATATGACCACCATACATTATCTCACCGAACAAGTAGCGAAGATCAGTCCATGGTACCTATACAGTGTATCCATTGAGTCAGTTAGTATATAGTGACACATACTTTAGAATTAGCTTCCAAGTAATTATAAAGGACAGATACACTGATAGTGAGGTCGCCGGTATTGAAAGGATATGATCTGTTCCATCCTTGAGGCCCAAACTTACGTCTCTCAACAATACAAGCATGGAAATAGCAGAGGGAGAATAGGAGGCTCTTGAACTCATTCTCACGTGAACACATCTCAAGAGTATCCTATATAACATTACAATAAAAATTTTGCCAAAAATGAAAAGGTGAGAATTTCCAATTCTACAATTTTTTTCTGATACATATATGCATGTTCTAATTTTGTGTAGAAAGTTTGAGCTGATACTGATCAAAAATTACACATTCAAACATCTTTATTCCTGTATGCATATACTGCTGACCTGATTGAAATTATCCAGTGCTTTATGAAGGTTAGCCAGCATACCAGTAGGAGGCTCATTAGTAATCTTAATACTCGACTCCAGAATACCTTGAGGTATTATATGGGCACTGGGGTCACCAGCAGGCTCAGCTGATACATAGACTCTATACGACTCATGACTGCCCTCACTGTACTGCTCTATCTTCTTCTCAAGCTTTGGCAGCCATTTTGCAACAAGATGAATATTCTATATTATGTACATGTACATACATTTGATATTATAAGCCATTGAGGTATTTATTATTATCATTATTACTTGAAGTACGACCCAGTGACCTTCTTGAGAACCAACATCAAGAGCATTCTCAGCTACAACCTCCTGACCCTACACATGTACATGCATAGCATAATTTGATTATTTTAAAAAGACACATTCTAATATAACCTTGATACGAATAAGTAGATATAATGTACACTTTACATTATTTCATGTACAAATAGATGAGATTATAATCTTTACCTGTCCTAGGGATACATTGTGAAAGTTCCTATTGTCCAAACTAAATCCCATTTTCTTTCCCAAGGCCTCAACATCTTTTAAAGGGTCCACTCCAGGACTGAGGACAAAGAAGACTGGTGTACCAGGACCACTCTCTTGGTAGGAGACTTCAAATGGAATATCTCTCTTCTCCACATACTTTGTGCCAAGCTTCTCCTCAATAAATGTTCTGTAAATAATGATCAAAATATTGCATAGTACATAGAACAGTTACAGATGTAGGAGATACCATACCATATACATGCATATACATTTGTACTACAGTATGTGGGTGTATCAAAGGCACCACCAAGAGTTTATATAGTGTAGACCACAGCAGGGGTAGTTAGAAGCATAGTTAGAAGCCATCATCTAACTGCCAATTCTGGTAGTTAGACGACAGTGCCTTTCATACACCCACACACTGTAGTACAAACCAGATAAACTACAGCTGTTTCGTGTTACTGGATATACACTCAGGTGTTAGTTTATCTATAACTTAGCTGATAATTTTGGACAGGTAGAATTTTGGTGAATTATTAGATTTTTGGTGATTGGTAGGTTTTAATTTGGCAAATTTGTGTCCATGTGCTTATAAATGGTTCAAAATGGTGGGTTTTATAATGGCAAATGAATACCAAAATACCAAATTTCTCCCCTCCAAATTACCAGCTACAGTATGTAGCTTACACTACTGCAGTACAATATAGTGTAGTATGTAGCTTACACTACTGCAGTACAATATAGTGTAGTATGTAACTTACACTACTGCAGTACAATATAGTGTAGTATGTAGCTTACACTACTGCAGTACAATATAGTGTAGTATGTAGCTTACACTACTGCAGTACAATATAGTGTAGTATGTAACTTACACTACTGCAGTACAATATAGTGTAGTATGTAGCTTACACTACTGCAGTACAATATAGTGTAGTATGTAGCTTACACTACTGCAGTACAATATAGTGTAGTATGTAACTTACACTACTGCAGTACAATATAGTGTAGTATGTAACTTACACTACTGCAGTACAATATAGTGTAGTATGTAACTTACACTACTGCATATGTCATCCTGTCTGGTCTGAGTGCCCTCATCATGCAGAGTTTCTGGAGTGAGGTCTTGTTCTTCCATTCTCCAGGGAACTTCTCTTTCTCTGGTATCTCACTGTCAACAAACTTCTTCCACCTTTTAGCTGACCCTAGAATTATTACACAAGCCAATGTGACACTATATCATTAGTGTTTATAGTGTCCACTTTTAATGAGTATTAACTTTACCATTTTTGATGTACATATACATATACTAGAGGCTTGACTCAACTATAATTTAACTTATTCAAGTATTATCTTTTGATTTTAGTATAAATTTACAGTTGTAAATTCATGCCACTTCAATTTTAAATTAACACTTAAAATTGACTAAAGGTGCATGTACATAAACATGTAACTTATCTGACTGTATTACCTTCAATGTCTCTATCAAGGTTCCTGAACTGTTCCATGCCAGATAATGATTTGATCCCTCCCCATGAGTTATGTGAGAGGAAGTCAACAGGACTAGTGACATTAGGTACACAAGGGAACCTTAAAAGGAAGTCTAACTCAACTGGATCAATCAGTTTATCAACAAGGAGTACCTATAATGCATAAAGTAATGAAATAGAATAGTACATACATTAAATACTAACTGCATTTAATTTATACATTAAGAGTCCAGCCTGTCTGGAGGTGTGTGTGTGTATAAGTAATGTAATACCTGAGGACTGAGATATCTGCTTGAGGTTAACCATTAACAATAATATTATTATTTTTTGAAGCTTAAAGTCACTCATAAATAATCAGTTTATCACATTTGGAGGTCCAGCTAAGCAACTATACTATGAACATAATTATTTGATACAAATTAAAACTACTCAACTACGTACATACAAGTGTATCTCTTTACCACATCAAAAATGGCTCAATACTTAGAATCTACAAATTTAATTTGATGTGGTAAGGAGATACACTTGTATGTACGTAGTTGAGTAGTTTAAAGTTACATCAAATAATTATGTTTATAGTATAGTTCCTTAGCTGGAACCCCAAATGTGATATCATCTACTACATTTATACCACAAGTACAACAGTAAATTTCTTTGTGTTGAAGACGATGGAAGGAAAGGGAGAGCATGAGATACTAGCTCCTGTACAAGAGAATCCTTATGAGCTGGTTTATTTCAATACTGATGTAAGGAGGAATGATAGCAATCATCAATCAACAGGAGGTGTTATGGAGACTACATCAAAGCAGTCAACCTGGAGCAAACCATTGGTTGTCATTGCTATACTGCTGTGTCTCGTTGTATTGCTACTGGTCGTAATACTTAGTTTATCACTGGTTCAATTGGCTGCTAGAGATGCTACCAGTACCAGTACAGCTACTACTGGAGTTATTGCTGGTAAAGAATATCCTGACTTCACTCAATGGGCCAATGATATAGTATCTAGAGTTAACAGCAATGTAACAGGGAACCTTCCTGACTTCACTGAATGGGCTAATGGTGTTGTCTCTAAAGTAACAGCAATGTAACAGGGAGCCTTCCTGACTTTAATGAATGGGCTAAT
>NW_003546474.1:44678-51129 GCF_000090795.2 Amphimedon queenslandica | reverse complement strand
GCATCCAGACTGACCAATCAGTGCCATCGCTATTTCAGCTGGCGGCCCGATCCTTATGCAGAGGCAACAGATGCCTTCCTACAGGATTGGTCGAGAATACGAGGATTTGCCAACCCTCCTTGGAACATGATATCCCGAATCATCACGAAAGTACAATCACAGAAAGCAGATGTGATACTAGTGGCCCCAGTATGGAAGTCCCAGCCCTGGTATGCATCTCTTCTCTCAATGGCAGTAGACTGGCCACGCCTGATACCAACTCAACACTTAACCCCATTGAACCCTCCACTAGCCGTGTGGAGCATATCCGGCAACGACTCGACGGTCAGGGCCTTTCAAGCCAAGCTACAGAACTCATTCTTAGCTCATGGCGAACAAAAACCAACAAGTCTTACGACTCACTTTTTGGACAATGGAGTCGCTGGTGTAGTCAACGGGAGACAGATCCTTTTTCAGGACCTGTAAATAATGTGGTTAACTTTCTAGCTTCTTTATATCAGGAGGGCTACCAGTATAACTCAATTGGAGCATACAGGTCAGCTATCTCCTCAGTACATGACAAGGTTGATGGTGTACCAGTCGGTCAACACCCCCTGGTAACAAGACTCATTAAAGGGATCTTCAATAATAGACCACCCATTCCAAGATACTCAAGCACTTGGGATGTCCAGACTGTTTTGAGGTACCTGGAATCCCTTGGTCCATCTACTAACCTTTCACTAAAGCTGCTATCTCTGAAAACAGTTTTTCTGATGGCTATTACACGACCCTCTAGGTCAGTAGATCTAGCTCACCTGATCTAGCTCACCTGGACTGTGAGAGAATACGGTTGAACACTGAAGGAATATCCTTCCTCCCTAATATCCTTTCAAAACAATCACGCCAAGGGAAACCGATAGAGGAATTCTTTTTCCCTAAATTCCTGTCTAACATTATAATTTGCCCCGTGAACACTCTTAAAATATATCTAGAAAAAACAAAGCCTCTTCGAGGTGATGAATCAAGATTATTTATATCTTTCATTAAACCACATAAAGCAGTTACGTCTAGTACCATTGCTAGGTGGTTACGGACAACCCTGGAACTATCAGGCATCAACTCTTCTATTTTCGGCGCTCATTCAACTCGCAGTGCTTCAACCTCAGCAGCTGCAAGGGGAGGAGTCACTCTGGAGGATATTCTCAAAGCAGCTAACTGGAGTTCTGAATCTGTTTTCCAGAAGTTTTATCACAGGAACGTGGACAAATCTAAATTTGGTATAACAGTAATTAATCAGAATAGCTCGGAGTAAGCTACAAACAACACAATTGATGTGTGAGACTGAGCCTTCTGAAATATAATTGTCAGAATGGCTAAGGCCGCGAAGCGGCTGCAAGCTATTCTAGATTATATGAAGAAGGTGAAGTCGAGCACATCAAGTGTCCACACCCACCCTCCCAATGGAAAAGGAGGAGCTAATCAAAGGCCAACGGAAATGGCGATTGCAGGGGCTTATATAGTAGGGCAAGTGGGCGGATGGGCGGTGCAAAAGTTATTAAACTTGTTATTTAACTACAAATTAGCTGTGAGTTATGAAAACTGGTCAAACACAATTGATGTGCTCGACTTCACCTTCTTCATATAATCTAGAATAGCTTGCAGCCGCTTCGCGGCCTTAGCCATTCTGACAATTATAATTGATAATAATTGAATTTTTATTACTGGGAGTGGTCAATTTTACATGGGTGTGACTGTAAAAATGGCTGATCTGGGACAGAGAGCAATCCGGGACCCCTCCGGGACAGCAGCAATAAATCCGGTGTTGGAGGGTGGTTGGACCCCCCCTTCTTTTTGGACCGGGGGTCCAAGCACTCGTGAGTAGTTGGACCCCCGGTCCGTATACTCCCTGAGCGCTTGGACACTCTGTTTGGACTCCCTTGGAGCCCTCACCCAGTCGCCCTTAATGTTTGGACCCCCTTCATGCCGTTTGACGCTGGCAAGACACATGCTGATACCTCACTGCGGTAGCCATGATCATAACAGTGCCCTCTTGTCACCATAGATGCTTCTTAAAAGAGCAAGATTAAATTGCTGCTAAACAGCCCTGCTATGCAGTATTGACAGAGTCTATTTTGTTATTATTAAATTTTATTTAGGTAATTGTTGTGTAACAGTGCATTTTACAGCCTCAAGGTAATCAAAGTTAAATTTCTTTATCAACAAAGCAGCAAGGAGCTATTAAAAACATAAAACTAGATTATATAAATATAAAACTTACTTCTGGCCAAATAATAGTTTTAGAAAATCGACTATTTTACCATTGGTTCTTTTTGCAATACGCACTAGTGTACAAAAATCCACAAAGTACACTCCATTTCAATTGATATTTAATAGGTGTGTATCACTGCTGTCAGTTTTGTCACAATTTATAATTATTCTAGGCAACCAGTTTTACCTATTGAATTGGAGTTGAAGCCGGGACAACTGAGCAATGCAGATGAAACAGATTTTAGCATAGATATAGATGATGTTGTTTCAAGGATAACTGAGTTAAGGCAAAGGATATTTCCATCTGCAAGTCAAAACATTGATGATGCACAGGTGAAGTATAAGGAATATTACGACAAGAGAAGAGATAACCCAGAGGTGACTCGCTTTATCTCTTTAAAAATTTGACTACTAAACTTATTTTTTCAGAAAATTGCAATTAATTACCTGACACATAATTTCCATTCTCTTGTTTTATTATTCAAAGATCCTCTTAATGACTTGGTATAGTACAGCAATCCGCCATTCTCAATTTTGTAAGTCTCCTGGCATTTTCTTCTGTAGTAGTTTTCAGGAATAATTTGCCCAATAACATAAACTACTGTACCTGAAATTTCTTTTACCATCTTTAGTATCTATTTCTGACAGATACCGTAGGTCGGGATATATTCGCGGCTGCTTATTTTCGCAATAATAAAAACTAATAAAAAGGTTCAATTAAATACCATGTAAACTAATCGATTGTTGCTATGACAATAAGACCACGTGTTTATACAATTACAGTGTTCAGCAGCTAATTATCTATTCTACCATGCTTGTTTTGAATTGACCAATCAGATTGCATTATATGAGGTGTCTAAATCACTTATAATACCCCGGGAAATTATTTAGAAACCTCCGGGAAATTATTTAGATACTTCTGCCAAAGTTTGGGAAATTTTAGGAATAAAAATGATGACAGCAATAATAGTAATATTATTTTTGAATTGTTATGTGTATGTTTGTGCAGTTATTAAAGCTGAAGTGTCTGTCTTCATCTAGAGATATGTTTTGTGCTTTCGGAGGATGAGGTGAATTGGTATATCGTCACTAGCTACTGCTGTTTTTGTTTGTAATAATAATATTATTGAAGAAACGTCTTCCGGCATTTTGTTGATCTGAAATGTGCTTATAAATTCGTACACCATCCGTGCTTCTGTGACCTGTTCTTTTCATGATTAATTGTTCATCAACACCAGCTTGAAATAGTCTAGTAGCAGCAGTCACGCCGCGAAGTGAGTGGTTTGTTTGTAACCATCGATTCACCAGTTGCTGCAGCAAACATTTTAAACATTATTTCTCCAATAAAGAAGAGTGGCCTGGTTGGAGCTTCTCCAAATCTTTCATTCTTTCCTTGCACCAGTCATTCAGAATATTTTCAACCCATTCTATTGCTTTTTTAGTTGTGTATGGTGCACAGTGCTGTTGTGCATCTTTAAATCCTTGTCCGTTGCGAAACAAGATGGAATATAGCACTAATGAAGTAGGCGGGGCAGTCATAAAATGATGAGATGGGCGTTTCCAGAGCTATCAATGGCGGCTGAGTTAGTCGCATCTTTTGAGAACAGACGAGCATGTCTACCTAGTTGCTTTTCCATTCTAGTGGGTGACTTAAAATGAATTGGTTGCTAATGGTAAGGATTTTTATACTTTTTGTGTATCCTAGCTACAAGAAATGCATCTCAGTAATCTGATTGGACGCATGGTAGAACACGGTTATACACCTCGGTCTCGGTTTCTATGGCATTTATTGACCTCGGGACTGGGTCCCTCGGTCAATAAATCCCATAGAAACCTCGACCTCGGTGTATAACCTATACTTTTTTAGCAGCTTTAGTGGGAGCCATTCAGTTCTTCATCCGCTATCTTCTTGTATGGACCACTACCTTCGAGCTCTTTGCTTGAAATTCTTGCAGCTCCACTTGCTGGTGATAATTAACCACGCCCAAGTCAATAAATGGGTGGAGAGTCCCAAGAATGGGCCAAGATACGGCAAGGCAGAGTGAAGAGAGTAGTCCTGGTTGAAACAGCTCCAAAGAGACCAAGGATTAGTAACAGCAAGAATAACAGCAACCCAAGAACACTGCAACAGAGTCCTTTGCTATTAATATCGCGGATTTTTCAATTAAAATTGCATCTGGTAACCATGGTAATTGCTGAGTGCGGGAAAAAATCGCGAAAATAAGGGTTGTCCCTAAAAAGCGGACCGGACCAGACCAACGGACCCAAAAAGACTAATTTACGGACCGAGCGACGGACCCGATACAAACTAATTTATTGACTCGACCAAGGGACCCGAAAAGACTAAAGTACGGACTCCGCGTTAATGACCACGGACCTGACCGACCTAGAGCATACTATGCTAGCATCAGTATTTATGATGCTAGCAAACTCCATGATGAACTAGACAACATACAGAACTTCAGTGACAAATATAATTTTTATCTATGGAGATAGATCTACTATCAGTTGAGTAATAATACAATGCAGTGAGGCCGTAGTTTATTGATAAAGTCTGTAATATCAACTTGAATTAATTTTACACTTGTTCAAAACTAATAATAATATTATATCTAGTAGACTATAATAATCAATTGTTATATTCATGCATCAGCAATTTATGTATTAATTAATTTATTTAAACTTAACAGTGACCGGCAATGAGAATAGAGTTAAGAGGCTAGATAAAAAGAAACACCAAAGGCCTGACCAAGGAAACATGGCCAGCCAGAAAGAAAAAGAAAAAAGATGAGAAAAGAAAAAAAAAGAAACAAAAAAACTAATAAGAAAAAGTAAAAATACAATCAAATTAAAACGGTAGTAATGATGATAATAATAATGATAATTAACTGAATCTAATGGAAAATAAATCAACATAAATAATAATAATACTGGAACTGATCCCAAAAGTAGTTCTTGTTAATATTATGTAGTAAAAATTTTAATAATCTTTATAGCAATGATGTTAGTGAGAATAAGATAGTGAATAATACCAAGCCTCTGAGTAAGCTTAACTACTAAATGGATAAATAAATTATTATTAGCAGAATAAATAGTTAATAAATATACCAGTCTAAACAGAAGTTTACAAAAAATACAGCACAGTGGTATCACTCAGTAGTATAATGTCAGAGGCTGGAGATCTTGAGTGATTAGTATTGACAGTACAGATTATACCAATTAACTGCATGAACACTTGTAATATCTTTTGATTGTGTAGTTCACTTATGCAGTGATAGATATAAGTACCAAAGTTTTTGTGTTATTGTTATTTAAAATTCTGAATAATTATTATGAATTAAAGGTACATGTAAATTCTTGAATATAATCATTACAAATATCAGGCCACATTTCAGTGGTATTCATCTTTATTGCATGCATACATTTCACATACACTGCATGTTATGTTACCAAGTATAGACTTCAATTTTTAAAGTTATTCGTGCACAAAATGATCAACCACAATAATTGTACCAACATATGTGGTCATTGACAAGTTTAAGAAGTTGCAATTATTATTACATATCTAATTTGTAACCGTTTTTCCACTGAATTCAGAACAAGATTTGCTTGCCACATTAAGCTGTACAGTGACACAAATAAGTAAGAGATATTTAAACCATTTGTAGACTAGTCACTGCACAACATTTAAGTTCAGTACTTAGTACCAGGCTCAGGCTGTACACAGTTGCTTCATGAATAAATTTGTTAAATTCACAATATCTGAAGGTTTGGGATTAGAGGGTGTGGCTCATAGTCAGACGGACTTGATTTTCAGACGCTCACATTTTCTTGTATTTAGATCTTTCCAATATCTTTTGTTATAAAAATAATCTTTTAGGTTTCATAGCTTGGGAAATAAAATTAAAACTTCTCTTGTTTCTTGGTTGCTGCGGGGTAGCAATTTCAAAAAGTTTTTTGTCCTGCTCATGATCAGACATTTTTAATATATAATCAGACATCTTATCTCATACTTTTTTGCAAAAGCATACAGAGGTCTTTTGTTGTATAATAATAAAGGACTATTCATTGTGTAACTGTCATGCAAATTGCAAATGAAACTTTACTGTGATCTTGGAGATATTGCAATCCGATGACTGCAACCTGCAATGCGGCAATGATCAGACAAGATTGAAGGTGTGGCTATTTGTCACATGTGCACGTG
>NW_003546474.1:2973-39834 GCF_000090795.2 Amphimedon queenslandica | reverse complement strand
TGGCAGTACAATGATAAACAATATCACGGATAATAAACATATCCCACATAACAATAACAACAGAAAGGACGACTGATTCAAGCAGTCGGTACAGCTATCACCCAAGAAAGAAGCAACTAGCAGTATAAAAAGATTTACCAAAGGACTTTGAAGTATTTTTTCCAAAATGGCAGTAGCTTATTCTTCTTCTAGTGATCACCTTCAGCTAGTAGCAGCTGCATTAACTAGTCTAATACCAGGGAGTAAAGTTATTACTAAAAATGATCCACAGTACGCAACACTAAAGGACCCAAAACCATTAACATACAAATTATTGAGTCAAAACGTGATTGTGGAGAGCAGACCAGAGCCTGAATCTGGGCTAGTTGAACCATTTGAAGAAATAGAATTAGATGCAGAAGCAGTCACAAGCCGGACTTTGAGACTTTCTCGTTTAATTGCGACTCCAGTGGAAAATATGATCATGACAGTTCGATTCCTAAATGGCCAACCCTACAGGTTTTCAGTAGATCCAAGAGCTACAGTGTATGCATTGAAGTGGGCCATTTTTAAGAGTAAAGGATTTGATGAGTACACACAGTATGATGTTAATAACATTGTACTGACCTTTGAGGGGACTGAGCTCAATGATGATGACCAATTGCTGACAGACTATGGAATTAAATACATGTCAACTGTAACAGCCGCTGTTAAACTAAGAGGCGCATCTGAAACAACAATGCTAGTATTAGAGGAGAATTTATTGGATCCGATTTGGGATTTTGATTTCACGAATATTGACGATAAGGAGACAGAGTACAAACGAGGTGGTCATATTTACAAGCGTCCCTGTGGCTGGAATAGATTAGCTCTTAAAGTAACAGGGCAGTAAGAGAACGATAAGTGGTTGGGATGTTCAGGTCTGCCTGGCGAATGGCCAGTCTCTTATCATGGAACAAAAAAAAGTGGAGCAGAAGGCATTGCTAAAACAGGATATGATGAAAAGAAATGGGCTGCAATAATTCATGGAAAGGGCCATTACTCTACTCCAGACATTAACGTTGCTGCTGATGAGATGTATGCAGCTTCATTTCCTTTTGGGGACAAAAATTATCAAGCTGTCATGCAAAACAGAGTTAATCTTGAAAACACATCAATAATACCGGAGGAAAAGACATATGCTGGGGCAGAGTATTACGTGACACCATCTGCTGATGACTTACGTGCATATGGAATATGTATCAGAGAAGTTTGAAGATGTACATCTACTTTTATTGTGTGAGACAGATTACATTTGTAGTATTAATTATTAAATTGAGACTATATTAAATATGCAACAATTTGTAATCAGGTGACGGTTTTTTAGGATTGTGTGTGATATAACATAATGTTTTTTATTTCATGTATGCTTAGTCATAGAAGGTCCTTCTATAGTCTACTATTCTTTTAATTATTGTACTAGTAAAAAACAATAAAATTAGTGACACATTAAAACAATGCTACATGCAAATGACCTGATGTACTTCCAGAATTACACAACTAAATTTAAGTGTGGCTACTATGTAGTAGTCTCAAGTCTTTATGAAAAAAGCCCGAAATTTTACAATCAGGTCCCAAATAAGAAGAGATGACCAAATAAACTCCATGTCATATGTCCCCTGCTATTCTCTCACTGGTATTTATGTAAAATACCCTGTAATAATAACACTAATTACTGTACTTGACAATACTCAAATGAGTGATTTGGTGACTCAGCAAAAATTGTAAAAGACTTGCAAGTTATAATAAAATAATAATAATAATAAATTTGTTCTGTGATGACACGAGAATGCAAAAAAAAGATAAAATAAAAGCCAAAAGTAGTACTACAAGTTGGCAGATAAACCCTATACAGTAGATCACAATATTGGCAGCTATCACAACTGCAGTAACTCAAAATGACTTCTTTTTTCAGTGCTCACCTACAACTGCATTAACCAGGGAGTAGTCATCTCAAAAGATGATCCACTGTACTCCAAATTGAAGGATCTACAGCCACTAACATGTAAGATATTGACCAAGAACATCATTGTAAAATACAGATCAAAACCTGATCCTGTGTTAGCTGTTGAACAGGCATGATATCTTTGACAGAAGAGGCCTTAAAGTTGTCATAGTTCAGTCCTGCTGAAGGAATCAGATTTTGTTCTACGATTCGATAATATTGATGGTAAAAGATATAAAGCTATCATCAGTCTCAGTCCTGGACACTCTTTAAATAATACCTGAGGAGAACACACTACAGAGAGCAAGAGTATTATCTACATGCAACCATACAGGATGTACATGCATGTATAAAAGATATTGTCCAAGTTAGCAGTGATTAACTTTTGAATAATTAATAAACACAATAATTTTAATGCTTTCCAATATTATTAGGATTTATAGCTGATTATCAGCTAGTTTATGACACTTATTTCTTTTGTCTATAAAAATTAATGCTAGTGTGACAGGGATATGATAAAAGAATAATAGAAAGACAGTTTTATTCTGGTCTGGACACTAACATTGATATTCCATATGCTAAAGAAGTTCAAGGTATGAGCTATGCTATTACACAAAACTGATAAATCTAGTCATGGACATACTACTACTATAACACTTAAAGTCTTCCATACACCAAGCAACATTAGTGGTTACTTTGATCATTGTAATCAACATGTTGCTAAGAATAGAAATCATTTCTATTTTTGCAACAAGTTACTGAAACATTATTGTAACAATGCCCAGTACAATAATTATTATATCAATATGAGACAGAGCGATACTGTTATGAACAGTAGTGGTTTACTTGAATATGACTGCCTTTGTTAAAAATCGTGGAGGTAATTTTGCTGGTAGCTTATCTCTCCTCCTAGCTTCATTACAATAATTTTCCACCAGTTCATAGAGGTTTTCGCTTTACTGATAATCTAGCATTGATGTGCATTAATTAATAGCTTGAGTTTCGTAAAACTGTATAATCTGAATAATCATTTTGGCCTTATGAAGTGGTTATTAAGTAGATTGACCGCCTTCTAATAAAATAAAAACAAGGTTGTTTTTGTTAATAAAGTTTTAAGATATTAAGTTGACTTTAACAGCTAAGTAAATTACAAGACATAGACCAGACTGGTGTCATAAACTATAAATACACAAATACAATTGTATACTTCAGCTGCAGTATATAACAAACATTGATCAACTCTAACATGTACTGAAGCATTACAATTCATGACTTAATTAGCAGGATGGATTACATAGGGTCAGTGTTATCAATTTCATTGCTAAATTTTGGACCAAGACCATAAACGTATTATTATTATCAAAACGCTGCTCCAAGACACCAGCAACCTCAATTATTTACTACATTTCTACAATACATTAATGATCATTCTAATTCAACGTTTAGAACTGTTATTATCATCTGAACTTTCAAATTATGTGGCTACATCAGGAGTTATGTAAAAGGAATGATTCTATCAGTAAAGAGAAAAACTTTATCAAAAAAGAGAAAATCACTTATACCCTTTCATACATGTAAATTCATTTATTGTGTGTTTAAAAGGAATAGATGTGTTGCTATGTAACTACAATAGTAGGAAAAGTTGTTTTTACTCAATGTAAATTTCATAAAAGCTAACAGGAACATCTTCATTATCTGACCCTTGATCAGCACACACCCTCAACTCAATATAGTAGTTATAGTCTCTGTGAAACCATGGTAGTCCTGGAGCAGAGCAACAAAGGGTTTTTCAAAAGAACAGTCTTTACCATCCCATAATAGATCATTCCAGTTTCCTCCTCCTGCACCTTCACAAAAATGACTGCCAACAAATGATTGAGGAACTTGAGTGCTGCCATTAATACATGGACAATTGAACTGACCTTTTGCAACTAAAATATCATCTCATTAGTGTCCATGCAGACATGTTGACGACAAGACCCATGAGTAATACTAACACCATCAGCATAATCACCATTCAGTTTGTTATGATTGGTACAATGTGAAACATGTACCACATCTGTTGTGAGGTATGAGAATCCCATTACCGTATCACATATCTGAGAATATCTGATACCATTAGATGGGAACTGAATTGATACACAGCTACCACTGCTTGTTACTGGTCTACCAAAAGCTCTAACTCCCCCTTACTGTTACAGTCTAAATCCAAAAGGACAGTTCTGTGCATAGCAGCAGACACATGCAGGTATGCTAGTCTTGTCCACTCTCTTTCTGAATCACTAATGTTCCCATATTACAGTAAGCAGCATAAGTAGCATTAGTAACATCTGCCAGGTGATACAAACCTGATGGGCTGAGTCGTTGTCTCTCCTTAATCTCTTTACAAGAGGTAGGTAAAGCAGTTGATTTATTGTGTAGTACTAATAGTTCTTGTGTATATCATCAACCACTCCAGCAGTAGAGGTACTGGTGTCTTGTAGATTAGAGAGAGTATTGAATGTTAATGAGCTTTTTTCTCAAAATGTTTTGTAGTTTGTAAATTTTTTATCTATTTCAGTGAAGTTGGTATTGTAATGAAACAGTTGAAGGGTATTTTGTGATACACTATTAGCCCATTCAAAGTCAAGAAGGATCCCTGTTACATTGCTGCTAACTTTAGAGACAGCACCTTCAGCCCATTCATTGAAGTCAAGAAGGCTCCCTGTTACATTGCTGTTAACTTTAGAGACAACACCATTAGCCCATTCATTGAAGTTAGGAATTTTCTTGCTAATATTTTGAGCAATACGATCAGCCCAATCATTTGTATTACTACTACTGCCAGAACCAGTGGCAGTGTTAGTACTAAGTACACCAAACATTATTACCATTAGTATACTTATTATACACTACAAAGCCCAGTATAATCATTAATAATATCAAAATAAGACAGAGTAATACTGTTATCAACAGTAGCGGTTTATTCCAAGATAACTGCTTTTGTTTAGGCCCAATTGCTACATTTGGAGCAGCAGTGGATACAGAGGATAGCTGGAGTTCCTTGCCGATAGTTGATAGCTCATGCATATTCTGAATCCATTGATCTCCTTGCACTGCTGTATAATGATCAAAGTCATGAAACTCCTCAAGCTGCTGCTTGATTTTCTCTGTCATTATGAGCTAAATCACTGTGCTTAATAGTGTAGCAATTAAATAAATGTCCTTTTATAATAAAAGAATACTACATATTATGTTCTAGTTGGCTGATGTGAAGATGATATAGAAGGTACATAGTTAACTTTATCATATGGAATAAATTTCTGAAGGAAAAACCATAACTTGGTCAACTTTCATGATAAACTTACAACAAAAAAGTAATCAAAATTGTTGACTAAAATGAGAAAGACCACAACAAAGCAAAATGATGAATAATAAATTACATAGTATTTTTAAATGTCATAACACTATAATCTAACACGACTGTCTTCATTGGTACTTTCATCAGAGCATAGTCACTTTATTAGTTTGATTACCACTGACTTTAATAATTATTATTATATTAGTGCCATAATCATGAGCATTGCCAAATACTCCAATTAACCACTAGTACATGTAAAAATATTCCTGAAAATTCTTACAAAATCCAAACTTGAACAGTATTTGCTCAAACTTTCTGTATAATATAAATTCATGCATACTAACGTATAAGAAAGAAATTATAACACAGAGAATGCTCTCCCATTCATTCTTGACAAATTTTGGACAAAATCCCTGAACTATTATAATGGAAACAAGGGCAAATAGGCTACTGAATGACTGATGGGCTTTCTACACTTGCAATGCGGTTGGAACTGATGTAAAACTAAACTGAAGCCCATTCAATGCCCATCAAGTGATTCCACACTATCTTCAGGATCTTGTATATATTGATAGCATTTCTGATTAAGACCAGTTGGCACTAAGTATATTCATAGAATTTTGAGTATATTTATCGGGATACTGTAAATAAAGTAAAATTTTCCTGCCACCATTTTGAAGTCCCACTTCCAATCGTTGTGGCAGTGGCTCCTGCGCCGTAAACGGTTTCCTTTAACAACGGCTTATAGAGCCGGTAGGGGGCCTGGCCCCCTATAGGGGCTTCGCCCCTATATAGGAGCAATCAGTATAATTATGACAACAAGGTGGATTTTGGCAGTGAGATTGTGCTGGCACAGCGGGCAAGCTACAGGGAGTTGAATGCTGCATTTGGACGTGGGGCGGTGCTGGTTCAAATCTCATTTATCTACATTTTTAATTATTTTACTTATATACAATTTCATTTTTACCTTTTCCACTAGTTTAGGAGTCCCCTAGTTAGCATGTCCCCTAGTTATGTTAGGAGTCCCCTAGTTAGCTATTGTTTTTAGGATTTAGGGGTTAGGGTGGCGGGTTTTTTTAGAGTGTCCCTAGTCACTTTAGGAGTCCCCTAGTTATGTTAGGAGTCCCCAAGGTCGTGTTTATGGTTTACTTTTTTTATTTTAGAGCATCCTCTAGTTCAGGAATCCATGATAAAAACTAAGTTCCAATTTGCATCAATGCGCATGCGCACAAGGTTATTTTACGGAGAAAAACGAGATGCCGGCTCTTTAAGCACTTCGCAACAGAAACCGTTTACGGTTCTGTAGTCACTGCCAATTGTTGTCTATGGAGCAATCATGAAAAGAGCTTATTCCCCAAAAACTGGTGTATTCATTCATGACAGCAATCTTGCTACTACTTACTGACCATCATCGAGTGTCTCTAGTTGGCTTATGGACTTTAATAAGTGCCACTAGGACCTACAGAAGGAAACATTATTGCTTTCTCCTATTATACTATTAGTAAACTATGACCCCAAAATGGCGGTAGAAAAGTTTTACTTTATTCACGGTATCACGATGAATATACTTAAAATACTGTGAATATACTTAGCGCTAACTGGTCTATTAAATGCACAATCAAACCACATATGCAGGTGGTTTGGCTTAATGGGCATTGAAGCCAATCCTGATCATCATGTGCATCAGGTGTAGAATGACTGGAACCAATTTCAAACCAGTTCAATGCACGTTAGAAGTGCTAGTGGAGAAAGGTTTTATTTATACCAACAAAAACCTACTCTTGTGCTGGAGTATAATAGTGCAGTATAATTTAATACGCTAGTCTTGACACAACTCCTTGTTCAAAAAGCAGTGAGAGTATTTCTGAATTCTCTCCTTTCAATTTCTCGCAAAATATGCCTGTCAATGGTGAGAGTCAAGAAGCTATTGTAATTATTGGAGCAAGTGAGGTAAATATAGAATAATTTTTGTAAGTAAAGAATCGTTATGTGATGACTGACAAAACATAAAAGTACTGACAACAAAAAAGTCAAAAGCCCAAAAGTATGCGGTAATTCATACAGCTACATAAGCTGGCAGACAGTCTAAAACAAATCACACTCAATAACTTCTTTGTCTGTCATACATTGTAAAAGAATTAATTACTACTGTCACTATAGTACAATTATAATGACGTTTATTTGACTTAGCTACAAAAGCAAGTTCCTCCTCTGCATACCCAACTATGTAGCAGGCAATCATTGAGGATTATTCCTAGTCCAACTACTGCAGTATCTCAAAATGGCTTCTTCTTCTTTTTCCAGTGATCACCTACAGTTAGTAGCAGGTGCATTAACAAGTCTAACACCGGGAAGTAAAGTAATCACCAAAAATGACCCATTGTATGCAACATTAAGGGACCCAAAATCACTAACATACAAATTATTGAGTTAAAATGTGATTGTAGAGAGCAGACCAGAGCCTAAAGTTGGCCTAGTTGATCCATTTGAAGAAACAGAACTAGATGCAGAAGCAGTCAGAGGCAGGACTTTAAGACTTTCTCGTTTGATCGCAACTCCAGCGGAAAATATGATCATGACAGTTAAGTTTCTCAATGGCCAAACCTACAGGTTTCAAGTAAACCCAAGAGCTACAGTCTATGCATTAAAGTGGGCCATTTTTGAGAGCAAAGGATTTGATGAGTACACACAGCATGATGTTAATAACATTGTACTGACTTTTGAGGGAACAGAGCTCAATGATGATGATTGTCTACTAACAGACTATAGAATTAAATACATGTCAACTGTAACAGCTGCTGTTAAACTAAGAGGAGCATCTGAAACAACAATGCTAGTTTTAGAGGAGAATTTATAGGATCCAGTTTATGAGTTTGATTTCACACACATAAACGACAATAGGAGAGTCTACAAATGAGGTAGTCATATTTACAAGTGACCTTATGGTTGGAATAGAATAGCACTTAGAGTAACAGGAAAGTATGATACTGATGACTGGTTTGGATGTTTTGGTCTACCTGGTGAATGGCCAGTGTCTAATCATGGAACAACAAAGAGTGGAGCAGAAGGTATCACAAAAACAGGATATGATAAACCAAATTATTTAGGAATCTTCATGGAAAAGGCCATTACTCTACTCCAGACATTAACATTGCTGCTCATGAGTTGTACGCAAAATCATTTCCTTTTGGAGACAAAAAATATCAAGCTGTCATGCAAAACAGTGTTAACCTTAAAAACACAACAATAATACCGGAGGAAAAGACATATGCTGGGGCAGAGTATTATGTGCCACCATCTGCTGATGACTTACGAGCATATGAAATATGTATAAGAGAAGTTTGAAGGGGTACATGTACTTTTACTGTGTGAGAGAGATTGAGACTATATAAACATAAAATTATTCTGTATTGTAATGTGGTAACTGTTAATTTTTGTTACTGTGTGTGATGTAACTATTTTTGCTTCATGCAAATCAGTTTTAGTAAGGTCTATGTCTACTATTCTTTTACTGTACTAGTACAACACAATAAAATTAATTAATCATTAAAACAAAATTAATGTTACATGCAAATGACAGTCCCAAGTCTTGCACAGTTGCACAATGTATATGCATGTATATGAAACATAGTTCAAGTTAGCAGTTACTAGCATTCAAATAATTAATAAGCACAATAATTGCGATGCTTTTAAATAATTAGGATTTATAGCTGAATATTAGGTAGTTTATGATGCTTATTTCTTTTGTTTATAAAATGCTAGTAGTTATATGACAGAGACATGATAAAGAAAAATTGAAAGTTTTATTCTGGTCTGGATACTAACATTGATTATGACACATTGATTGTATACTTAATACCAAGAAATGAAACTAAGAGTGAAATTCAACTATATCAACTCAAAAAAATATTTATATCACATGCTAAGAGCATGATGCATGCTAAAAACATGATGCGGTCTCACTATGCAAACTTATATCCAAATGGTCCACCCATATTATCATTATAGTGTCCAACCCTTGTATAAATCCACCTACCACAGGCTACTAGCATTCCAAGGTACCATTCAAAATGGCAGTAGCTTCTTCCTCTTCCAGTGCTCACCTACAGTTAGTAGCAGCTGCATTAACCAGTCTAATACCAGGAAGTAAAGTCATTACTAAAGATGATCCACTGTACAAGACACTCAAGGATCCAAAACCACTAACATATGAGGTGATGAGTAAGAATGTCATCGTTGAGAGCAGACCAGAGCCAGATTCAACAATAGTGGTACCACTAGAAAAGACAATGAACATTGAACTACAACCACTGGCAGCTAACAAAACAAGCGATGAGGAAACCTTCAGTGAGCAAACCAGTTCAAATATCATTATCACAGTTAAATTTCTCAATGGTCAAGCCTACAGGTTTTCAGTGGATCCAAGAGCTACAGTCTATGCACTGAAGTGGGCCATTTTTAAGAGTAAAGGATTTGATGAGTACACACAGTATGACGTTAATAACATTGTACTGACCTTTGAGGGGACTGAGCTCAATGACGATGATCGCCTTTTGAAAGATTACAGAATTAGAAACGGTTCCATTGTACAATTTGCAGTAAAACTAAAAGGGGCAGCCAAACCAATAGTCCTAGTATTAGACGAGGAGTTACTGGACCCTAACTACGATTATGACTTTACTAACGAATGTGACACAGGCAGGGTGTATCAACGAGGTCAAAGTCAAGGGTTCTTGGGTTTTCTAAAACATGATTATCACTACAAACGTCCTTATGGTTGGAAAAGAATAGCTCTCAAAGTCAAGGGCAAGTATCCTCCAGATGATACCTGGCTGGGTATACCAGTAGCTGGTTCTGTGCGAACTAAAAGTTCAAAGGGAGAATGGCCTGTCTCTTATCATGGAACAGACAAAGAAGGTGCAGAAGGTATTGCAGCTAAAGGATATGATGAGGAAAGAATAATAAGAGACAAATTTGGAAGGGGTCTTTACTCAACACCTGATGTTGACGTAGCTGCTGATTTCGCCCCAAGATTTACTCATGAAGGAAAGAAATATGAAGCTGTGATACAAAACAGAGTTAATCTCAGACCTGGACACACTAAAATAATACCAAAAGAAAAGACACGACATGGAGCAGAGTATTACCTGACATATTCTTCGTATGACCTCAGACCATATGGGATATGTATAAGAGAAATTCAATCTAGTAATGCCTAACTTTATTGTTTGAGAATAGACATACTGTAACTAACTATTATAAAATTATAGAATATTATTAAATAATTATAAAAATTGTACCACACAAACTGTTAATTGTTATCAAACAATTACCATAGTATAAGTGGTTTTTTCAAGGTATTTATATTTCACAAAATCTACTAATTTTCCAATTTGCTGATTTTAATTTTGCAAATTCTACCTAGTGCCATGTGGGCACAGCATTAAATTTACTTTCGAAAATTAGGAAGGTATATCCACAAAATCAGCAAAATTTACAACCCTAAAAATATCGTTATACTATACTACAGCTGTACTCCTATTTGTATACTATAATAAAGCCTGACGCTTATATTAGAAAAATGTTTGGTTGGATAAACATAAAAACAATACAGCAAGCACTATTGGAGAATGGCCCATCTCTGAATTATGATAATAAGATGTCATCAATTAGGATTGTAGAGAAAGGCTCTGATGGAGACAAGTTAGATTTAGGTGGGACCATTACGCTACTTCTGATATTGACGTTGCTGCTAAATGTGCTACAGAATTTCAAGTGGAAGGTAAAAAATAATCTAAAGAACAGTACTACATTACTAAATAGAAGTAACTGGAGCTGACCATTCATAACTGCTCCAGCAAGTAATGATACATGTACATCATTCTTTGGTGTTTGTATTGAGGAAATATTACAACTAGATACTGTATTTCATCGAATAAGGGCTTAGGCGTTTATTGCTTAACAGAGGCAAAAAAATTACAAAACCCAGGATCGAACATGCCACTCTATGTTCTAAAAACTGAAGATGAACAATTAGGCTATTTGGATCACCCTAACCACAATGGCACATAAAACTGGCTCAAATATGCATATCTATAGTGGTAATATTATTAGTGATAGGTGCTTATTTGAGTAAGGCCCTTATTTGAGGAAATAAGGTACTTTAATCAAGCAGTATTGACTCAGTAAGAATTATCGTGTGAATATCATTACTTATTAACATGTACTATAAATGAATACCTAAGTACACTTTGATGTACATGTATTTAAATCATTTTGACAGATGATTCATTGCGCATACACTCAAATTTATCTTCACCACATGTAAACGCTCAGTGTGTTCAACTGTTCATTGCAAAATGGTGCAAAAAATAATTTTTGTAGTAGACAGGCCTACATGTACATTTACATGTGCATCTAAATTAAGAGCCACACTCACTTCATAGCAAGGAATGCAATATTACCAGTACATTCTTAAATATAAACTTTTTTCAATTAGAAGTTGAGCCAATTAAATCACCAATTATCATAATTCTTAATAAATTAATAATAAATCTTACCTCCCTGATCTCTCTTCATCAGTAATCAATTCAAACTCCCAAAACTTTACACCATAATCTGCACTGCATGTGGTGAAACCATGCCTACCAGGAGACATACCCATTAACAGTATGGACCAAGTATGAGCTTTGAATATGTTACCAGTCTACAGTAACAGAATAAAATTTGGTCTCAAGATTGGCAAATGACAGGCCTATGTACTCTTTTACTAGGATTGTTATTATTTTGTGATGCTTATACATGTAAATCGAGTAGAAAGTTTAAGTTGATTCCGATCAAAATTGAAATCTTTACAACTTTCAGAAGTAGCTAAAAAAATCAAACTAAAGTCAATTTACATGTACTATAAATGTAGTACAAGATCTTTGGCCAAATGTCATCAAAATTGAATAAAAATTCTTCATTTTTCTATTACATGTTTTGATACTACATGTATTTAGAAAGTTTGAGTTAATAAAGTTCAAATTTTTAATTATTACAAATTTTAAAAGTTACTCAAAAGGGGGCCAAAGTCCCTGTATTTATAGTACATGATCTTTGGCAAAATCTACCAAAATTTAATAAGAGAGAAATCTCTATTTTTATTACATTTCCTGATACATGCCCTTATGTTGTGTAGAAAGTTTGAGTTGATTTCAATCAAAATTGTATTTTTTACAAATTTTTAATGCTGTTATAAATTGGGCCAAAGATCCAGTATTAAAGTACATGCATGTAATGTGGATGGACTTTGGTCAAATTTAACCAAAATTGAAAAG
Organism: Amphimedon queenslandica; assembly: GCF_000090795.2. Classification (NCBI taxonomy): domain Eukaryota; kingdom Metazoa; phylum Porifera; class Demospongiae; order Haplosclerida; family Niphatidae; genus Amphimedon; species Amphimedon queenslandica. The sequence goes on along the minus strand of NW_003546474.1, from coordinate 27,212 downwards.
ATAGAATTGTCCAATTTTATTACATATTCTGATACTATAATAGCAATACCTTTGTTCCTGCTAGAAAGTTTCTATCTCCAGGTATTCCACACATACATGCACATGGCATGTACACATAAGTACAGTCAGTTAGCGTGTGTGCACATACTGTAGCTAGTGATTCATCTCAGTCTTCATCCACTGCATAGAAATGAACAATCATTACTGAGGATAAAAACCTATAGAAAGTGGGTGTGATCAATGACATCATACTACGCATATACTGTATATGCCATATACATGTATTTCCGTGAGTGTAAAATTTCGCAATTTGGTTGCATTTTTTCATTCACAAATAAAATTTTGTAATTTAATGTAATTACCATACCTACAACTAATCAGCATGATATTTCGCAAATTTTAAATTCACAATTTTTTTCAAAACATGAAAGTCATGAAATTTAATTCCCACAAAGTATAATGGTGTATAACAGAGTACTACATTTTAAAACTAGTGAGAACTTTATGAAATCTTTTCAAATTTTAACATTAAAGGACAATAAAAGTTATAAAACAATTAGTTCATTACCTTAGAGTGATTAAATTTTTTCAATAATAGTAGTCTATAGTACTAATTTTGCAATTTAAAATAAAAAAGAAACAAACTTGAAATTTTTCTCCATGCAAATTTTGAGCTGCTCTGCACTATCATGCACGACTATTGATATCATAATTACTGTACATCAGCCTAGTATGACTACATGTACATCAAAATCTATTGTGTCTAGACACTGTATATGTGCATTGATTCAATTACTTAGGCTCATTCCCTAATAGTTTTAGTCATCTATTGTTACATACCGTATAGCTGGAAATATTTGCTGGAATTTAATTTTGCTGTTTGCTGTTCATCATAAAAATGCACAATTTAATTCTGCAAAGCATTATAAGTAATAGGTGTATCAACAGTACATGCCTACACCTGCAAAATTAAATTCCACAAACATTAAAATTAGCAATATGGGTACAAAATCGCAAAATATAATTACCGCAAACTTTTCCAGCTATACGGTAATTAACTTAATTGTAATTATTATTATCGTCATTATCAGTACCTAAAGGTTACATGAATCACATTGAGTATCCTTATCAAATAATTTAATATTGCCATCATCATAACCAATAGCGACCAGCAGAGAGGAGGGGGAGAGAGAGAAAGGAATATTATTATGAAAATCACCTTTCAATAACTAAACCTACTGCCATAAAAGTAAAAATTCTCATGCTGTAAATTTTTGCATTTTTTGAAATTTTTTCAAAAAAATTAATTTTCGTGCATTAAAAAATTTGTGGTAGGTATTACACAATTTTATTTAATTATTAACCACGTGGTGACATAGCACAGCTTGCAGAAATACCTATAATTGTACCTTCACTATATTTTCAGTTATCAGGGGCTACCATACATATTAGGAGGCCTGGGAATTAGAGGAAGGAGAGCTACTGAAGTGTGAATGAGAGATGAGTAATGTTCACGACCAGTATGCACTATAGTTATTTTCAAGGAGAAGAAATCAACAATTGTTGGCCATGTGCCTAAAATCATTGCTACAATTTGTTCCTTATTCCTTAGAAGAGGCAGCATGATGTCATGCAGAGTGAATACAAAAAGTCAGTACTCTCATGACCTGGTCGATCCGTTTTGCGTTGCTGTGAAAACCCAGCCGTAATTAACTTCGTTCAATTAATTATGAAGTCTCAATTTCCAGTATTGAATGGATTTTTTTCAACCTTGAAGCCTCTTGGAAAATAATATTATTTAAATATGCCATTGTAGAGGGAACCATTGGATAACTATTTCAACCATGGGATGTAACACTGGTGAATTTCTTGTACACAACTTATTATATGAGGATGTTGATGATGTTACTCTAGCTGCTTTCAGACACTTTTTTAGCACTCCATTAAAGTACAAAATGGCTTATGTTCAGAAACAAAGGGGTTTTTTTAGACTGTTGTGTGTTCTCTATTGCTAATGCCAGGCACTTAGCATTTAGTGGTTGTACAAGTTCTGCCTCAATAAAATTTGATCAGGAGAAACTTAGTACCCATCTTGTATCCTATTTTGAAGCAAAACACTTCAGTCTGTTTCTTACTACTTAAACATAATAGTCAAACAAGTCCACTAAATGTACATGCATTTAACGTTAATTTTATATTGATTTACTTATAATCACAACCATTTAATCACTAAAATTTCATCATTAAATTTATCTATTATTTGAGCAATCACTAAAACTGACAATATTCATTTCCATTTCAGAGCATCTAAAATTCCATCTGCACAAAATCTATTAATTAATATCTGTGGACGAGACGAAAAGCATTCACACATTTCAATAACCCATTTTGCCACAAGAGGTTTCATCATTGTGAGCCACATATCTACAATCTCCTCAATGCCATCTTTCATTTGCTTTAAAATGATCTCAGCATACCATTCCTGGAACTTTGTTTTAAGTAATCTTTTGCAGGTTTGTTACAACTCAAATCTAACGGCTGCAAAGAGATAGCTGTATGGAGATAGCTGCATATCTGCTCTCCTTTCTTTGATATAAACGATGCACATGTATAGTGAGCTGGGATGACAGGGCATTTCTTGCTCAAATGCAGACCCCATTGCTAGACATTACTACATGTAGATGCAACTTTCAACTCATATCTGTAACTCACAAAGATACCCCATTCCAACTTCCTATAAAAAAATCCATGGGCTAATTTTTAAATTGGCTCATTTTTAAAAGTAGGAGTGGGAGTAGGAGTAGGAGTTAGCTAGATAAAAGTAGGAGTAGGAGTAGGAGTTAGAAGTAAATGCGTGGGTGAATACAGAAAGTCAGCTGCCCAAGCATCTAGTGAAATTAAAAGTTTGAGTAACAGTGGAATATTTGTAGTTATTAAAAATACATGTATTTTTAATGATTACAGTCAAATATAGTATGAATAATCTAAGATATTAAATTTTTTGTCATTTTCATTGTGTATCAATGAGTTTTGTATTATTCTAAAGACTTTCATAACAACAACTTTAACAGAAGCTTTGAAACTAAAATGAATCAATTTTAAATTACAGTTAATTTACTTATAATGCTAGGATTAATTAACCAATACAAGTGCAACAGTTTTATGTAGATCTACACAGATCAATGATATAACTTTAAAAATTATATTGGCGAAGACACTACACAACTCAAATGTTTAAGAAGCTAACATTATGCCAAAAATTTTTTAACCACAACATTGGTTTCAATATTTTACTAAAATTAAATATAAAAATTATTTCCTCATGTAAAAATTGGCATTTTTATAATTCAATATAAAGTAAACAGTGTGTTAAGTATACATGCAATTATTATTTTGACTATTAAGTTGTACTGTAAAAATCCTTCCCTAGTACAGTTGTTTCTGAAAAAATTATAAGTTAAATCTTTGCATTTGTAGATATAGCTAAATATTAAAGTCAGTACTCTGAATCAAATTAATAGGTTAAGTTCAATTCTTTAAATGTTGCCTATTAGTAAATTTTTAATTTTTCTCTGCATTCTGCTCTACTGTTTCTATGTGAAATACGACATTCTTAAAAGACAAAATTAAGTTAAAAAATTGCTATACCACTTCATCCTCTTAGTGCTAGTGAAGTGCACTCAGTGAGGTGGCAATGGCAATAGCAATAGGTAAATCTGCTCTATTATTAGAAATTCCACAGTACATCATTCATCATACACTTTACTTCTTAAAACTGTCACATAATTATTTCTATAATTTTTTAGGTCAACCATCAACGTATCTCAACTATTACTTTTTGATAAATCATGCATTGGTTACTGTTACTTTATAATGTGCAAAAACTTAACCAACACAATATCATAGAAAAAATTACCAAGCAAAAAAAGAAAAAGGGAGTCAAAGTGAGAGAATGCACTAAATATGATCATAAAAGCAAGATGGATGTAAACATAAATACTTGACCAGAATAGATCAAATACTTAATCAGAAGGTGATGCATAATGGATCAGTGTTATGGCACTACTATTAAGGACTGCAAAGTGTTCACCTATACATTATTTCTGTGTATTAAATAAAGAAAAAGTATAGTAGCACTCCAATTTATAAAACAACCAAAATTAACTCACCAAACTAACTTAAATTTATTGCTGAAATCATTTAAATTGCCTATACATGTCTTTACCTTCAAAAAATGTAGTTACTATAGCTATAGTAGTTTTTACTCATAATGGCTGCGTGGGCAGCTGACTTGCTGTATTCACCCATACATTTACTTCTAACCCCTACTCTTACTATTATCTAGCAAACTCCTACTCATACTATTATCTAGCAAAGTCCTACTCCTAATATTATCTAGCAAACTCCTACTCCCACTCCTACTTTTATTGGGTCACAATTTTACTCATAACTCAAAGAATAATTTTCAAAAACAGCTCAAACTTTCTACATAGCATAAGTAATGTGCGTAAGTACATCAATAATAGAAAATTTATATATACATGTATTACCATCCACTCTTGCCATTTCTAAGGTCTCAGTTCAAAATCCAGTGCCGAGTCTCACGTAATCTGACAGAGCTGACAATTTCCTTCACTTCACTGTTCTTTTCCAGAAGGCTACCACCAAAAAACTGCACCCCTGTCTTCACTAAACCTAACATAACATTAGATTTCTTCAAATGCATCTCCAAGTGTTTGTACATGGATATTAGCAAGAGTGGATAGCTAATTAATTATCCACTCTTGATATTAGAGTAAATAATATTATCAAGTACCTACTCTTGATATTATCTACTCTTGATATTATCTAAGAGCAGTATTAACCTGGCTCCTCCCTTTAACTAAGGCGTGATTTCACGTGGGCTCTGAAGAAGGCTTTATATTAAGCTGCAAGGATCAAAATGGCTGTCAGTGGTGAGCCTCGAAACGTGTTCCTGACCCGGGGCTATGGGCTTATGGCACGAGCAAGGAAAGAAGAAAGTTAAGGAGTATCAGCTAAGAAAGGACACAGTTCTTATCAGGGGCAGCTATGGTAACTACAAGGAAGTTAACACTCCTTTTCTAGTATGATTTAATAAACTTAGTTAACCCTTTTGATGTGCACTCTCAATCTCCCGGACTATTGCTTGACTTTCCTTCTGGTCTCCTATGAAACATAAACACAATCGCATCCTTCAACAACATTGACGAGGAGTTACTTAATACCTGTGGTCGTCTTATTTTTGAGAGTATTAAAACGAATGATGATTAGCTCAAAAACCTATCATTCCAGTTACTCATGTATGCCAACTTAAAGAAATATTGTTTCAAATTATTGGTTTGGATCCCCTGCCCTCTCCCCTTCCAGTCCATTCACTTATACATGTAAATCTATTAGTTGTTTGGATACTCTTTTTAAAGACTCCGATCTCTAGCACATGGTATTACTCATATCACTTGGTATCTCGAGAAAGAATATCAACAAAATGAGGTAGAGGGAGAGAGAAAGTGAAAAGCTTTAGTGATAATGTATGATCATCTTTTAAGGTTCAAGAGACCCTTACAATGTTAGAGAGTGCCTATCAGAACTTCACCACTCACTATAAAGAGGACTACTGCAAGTGTCATCAGCTTTTGGGATTATTGGTAAGTGTTAAAAAGAGACTTATACAAGCATTTTAATGACATGTACAGTAATATTAATATATATTATATATGTTATTTATGACTCTATTTTAAAAGGACTAGTACTCATACTTGTTTAAAAAAATCACAATTTTTGTATATTTTATTTATTACATAGTTATTTTATTTTCATTACTAAGGGTTCCTTATGATGAAACTATTATTATAATTTCATTATTTTAGGTTTTATCAGATTTCTTGAAGGCTATTTCATCATTCTTGTCACCAAACGAAAACCGCAAGTTATTATCATTACCATGACAACAGGCTCCTCCCCACACAGTGTTACTAATATTGATGGTCATATATTGTATAAGATTGAAGACACTGCCATGCACTGTCTGTCAGCTCCTAATGGTAGACCAGCTCATCCTGACGAATCAAAATATGTTACAATATTTCAAAATGTTGATTTTTTGTCCAGTTCTTATTTCAGGTCAGTAATATTTGTAATAATTAATCATTTTTATTATCTTTGTTAGTACATTCCATTGGATTATTGTGTGTTTTTAGTTCACAATAATAATTGTAATCATTACATTGATAATTGACATAATTGTGATAAATACATGTATGAATCATACAAAAATCTCCCTAGTGTTCTGTATTAAATGTAGCTAGTAATTTTTGAGGGGTAAAATTTTGGTAAATTCCTAAACTTTTGATGATTTGTGGAACAATTTGTAACCATGTGCTATTGAGTATTATTATAATGGTTTAAAATAATATGGTTTATTTATAAAAATATCGATCAAACCACAAAAATCACTCCTCCTTAAATTACAAGCTATACTGTATTTATTAATTGTATATTATAATTATATTCCCCTACAGTTGCAGTATAATGTATTCTTATGACGTACACATAACTCATCACTCTCTTCAGTTCCAAAGATGACTTCAGAGGGTCCTATACCTCCTTCCTTTCTTAGGTTCATATGGAATGAGAACTTACAGGAGAACCTTGAGAGCTTTGTACAGTCAAGTCGGATACTGCAATATGTGGATTCATGTCACAAATCAGTGAGTAATGAATGACCATGCACTTGAATTTTGAAGCTTAAAAATTTGCCAAACTTTATCAGAATTAGCTCAAGCTTTCTACACAACATAAGTTCATGTACATGTATGTATCAGAAAATGTAATAAAAATTTAAAATTTTTTTGACATTTTTGGTGAAATTTGGCCCTGACACTATACTAAGAGCATAAAAATTAAAAGAAAAAACAAGATGAAGTAGGATTCTAGAGCAAATTTGTAAAAAAAGTAATAGGAACAAGAGCAGGTTGGATTCCGAACCACCAACGAAAATATGAAATGAAAATCCTACTCTTGTTACTCTACATTGCAAGGTGATTCGCAATTCTTACATAATATAATTAAAAGTACAATGTAAAGTAGAATTTGCATCACGAGATTAGGATTATCATTCCATATTTTCGTTGGTGGTTTGGAATCCTATAGAGTTGCAATGGTTACCAGATGCATGTACGTGTACATTATCTGTAAAAGCTGATAAATGCCTTATCAGTAGATATTGGTATTGATGCTTTTTCTATTGATACTACCACTTGGTTTGGACTCACCCATGTTATTAATAGTTATTGGCCATGTACATGTCTAAGAGAAGATCTCCTGTATGGAAGTATTTTACAGCGGCAGAGGAAGACAGCGAAGCTGTTTGTAGCATTTGCCAGACTAGAGCACCTTGAGGAGGACAGTCAGTGAAGTCATTTTCACCCAGTAACCCACTTGAGAAAGCATCCTGAAAAATATTGCAAGTATGGCGAAGATAAGGCAGCATCGAGTGATGTAACAAAGGCTAAGGAACCACAAAAGAAGCAGATGACGATTCAAGAAAGCAATGACCTAAGTAAGGTATGGGAAATAAGCGATCCTATCTGACCATGTACATGTACATCCAACCCCAGGTGCTTCGCCAGCTAGTGCAGTTGGCCCTGGATCGTTCTAGGACCAACTGCACTAACTGGCACAAGCATCTAGTGTTGAATGAACTCGGTCAGCCTGTGACACAGTCTCTCTGTTATCGGTATAAGAAGGAAACCAAGCTCTTTAGAATCTTTTTGGATTGGCCACTAGTAACATAGTGTACAAAGCTACCCTTGTATTGTTAAAATGGCAGTATCACACCTAGCTGACAATGAAAGTGCTGCAATGAAGCATTTTATTCATTTGTCTCGTTCTTTATCAAAATCGCTCTGGTACTGACATTGCCTTAGGCCACCAGAATTCTGTGAAAATTAGTTTCAATTCTCTGCTAGTGACAACATCATTACAGCACTCTAGATGTTAGAGTTTACAAATATTTGATAAATTAGATTTACATGTAGATTATTAGGCATGTACATATCAAAATTGGTGAAGTGAGTTTAAATAAGTAAACATGAGTAGGACATATGTTTTCTACTAGTTCATGGGAGTTTTCTATTTCCAAAATTTTCAGAAATCCTGAAAGCGCATCATTATATTGCCAAACCCATCGTTGAGGGAATTACAGTTTCTTAAAAACCCTTGTAGGCCCTATGTAAAGGCATCATAGGCATATAAAATAATATAAAATAAATTAAGTTTTGAAAATCTTATGTTGTGCACAGTAATTAAGCAAGGTATAGTGATTGCCCTCTCTTTTTGAATCCTATCATTTGGAGTATAGGCAGGACTAAGGAGCTCACTCAAAGCAGGAGCTGTCTTGTTAGGTTTAAAAGAGTGTATGCCTAAAAAGTAATGTCATAACCAATTGTTTCCAAATATCCGATATTAATGGCAGTAGAAGATAAAGTTCCAGTATCTAAAATTCAGACTGATGCCTGATGCCCATAGGAACAACTTTACCTTTTAGTACTATTAGAGCACTATAAGAAAGTTAAATGAATGAAAAAGATATTACTTTGCACTTTCAGCTAGTATTGGGCGGTATCCAATATTATCATTATAACATTAATAGATTTAAAATACCTCGGTATCACAATATTACCTGCATTTTTGACAAAATGTTGTCATAATTAAACAAAATTTATTTCATTGAACTTTAACACCATTATTTCAAATAACTATGTAAATGTATGTAAGTTATGTGCAAGAAAAATTAGTTGGTCAACCTTTTCAGGCTTTAGCTGTACTCTTCCTCCAACAATGTGTCCACTGTTACTGAAAAGACGTTCGGAACTAACACTAGTAGCACTGACAGTCAAGTACCTTCTTGCTAATTGTGCTAGTTGAGGAAACTGTTGATTATTTGCTTTCCACCAATCAAGTGGTGATAGTTCTACATCTAAATTGGGGAAGTGTTTGTACGTTTCGATTTCTTTGTCTAGCTTTTCTTCTGATGACAATCAGCCACTACTACCATCATTATTGCTAACTATAGCACCAAACACTTTCCCCATGCAGTCTTACGCTTCTTGGATGCTGATTCTGTTTCTACCTCATTTGTGGTACTTGAGGTTACTTTTGTCATTTGTGGTATTTCAGTCTTTACTTTCTCTATCAGCTCAGTGTATGAAGACATGTAAGTACTTTTTAATCTAGGATCCAGCGATGAACACACCTCTAATAGTTGTTTAGTAGCAGCATTATACAGTGACTCTATATTGTCCTTGATTCTTTCCTTTATTTCCGTGGTAAGTGTGTTATCTGTCCCACTTGCTCTCACAATATGATTTGTAAGGTGTTGTAGTAGAGGAATAACGGCAGATGCAGTGACTTTTTTCTCTCCAGCTAGCATATCCGTTAGCTCATTTCTGCCTCATGCATCACGTTACATAATAGATGTGAATTATATGGGGATACTTGTGTAGGGAACTCTAGTTGGCAGTGAGTATGTTGGCACTCTGTCGACGCTGCTTATTCTCAGATTCTTTCTCTTAAAATTTCTTTCCTTTTTCAACAATAGAATAATTTCACATGCACACAACAGAGCATGCTCAGTACAAGTTAATGATAATAATAATGAATAATAATGAAAGAAATAAATTATTCAATTCTGAACACTCCACCACATTGACTGCAGTGGTCAGTCAATATACATAACGTATCACAACATTGTACATGTAATAAGAAAAACATACATCAATAATAATCAAAATACATAACTGAGTTTAGTGTTAGTCCTCACACATTCTTGCATAGATCTTATCGCGTGCTTCGATAGCAGCTGCTCTTCTAAGACGTCCCTTGGGCAGAGATTGAGTATTAGAATCATTAACAGCTGTGGAATCATCTTGCTGACTATCTGTTGGAGAATTAACAGTGATCTCATTAGCAGTAGATTCATTAACAGTAGATTCTTGATTATCACTACTAACATCCAATGTTTCATCTAAGGTAGTGCTATTGTTCCCACTTGAATCCTCATCGATTTCCAATGGAATTAACATAAAACGCTTCTCTCCAGATAGTACTTCAACGACTCCACATCTCACATTACCATCAGTGCCTGTGATCACTTCCATGACTCTGCCAAGTCTCCATAAACTATGTGGCAATTCATCACTATGGACAACAACAATATTTCCAATCTTAATTATCTTTTGACTCGATTTCTTGTGACCAGTAGGATACCTCTCTCGAAGATTCAACAAATATTCATTTCTCCATCTTGACCAAAATTTGTCCATTACATTGTGATGATATCTTAACCTGTAAATCAATAATAACGGTGAAACTTCATTCGTGAACTCTTCTTCTATATGATAGCATAACTCATCAGGGAGATTGGATAGTCGTCTACCAACAATTAAGTGTGAAGAGGTAAGTGGCTCTTCTTTATCATTAGAGGACACAAATGTGAGTGGGCGAGAATTGAGAATTAATTCTACTTCAGTGGCTGCAGTTAACAGTTCGTCATATGTGAGTTTCAATCTTCCAATTACCTTTCGCAAACATCTCTTCATCAGCCCTATCATCCTCTCGAAAACCACCAAGGTGCCTTCTCAATATTGAATCGCCAATCCACACGAGCTTCACGCATATACTTTGCAATGGACGGATCAGTAATGATTCTGTGGATTGTCTTGGCAGCGGAAACAAAAGTTGATCCATTATCAGAAATAATTAGATGGGGAATACCTCTACAAGCTGTAAAACGATGAAATGACCTAAGAAAAGAGGGGCAAGAGAGGTTAGGTACAATATTTATATGAACCCCCTAGTTATGCAATATGTATAGAGACAGATCCAAACCTTCTGGCTGTACTTGGCTCTGACGGGGTGGTCTGGTCTAACATAGAAGGAACCAGCATAATCCACACCCGTGTGTGTAATAGGAGGTTGTTCATTCACTCAAAATGAGGGAAGAGGAGGAGGTGGGGCCTTGTAGGCCAGACCTTCTTGTCTCCTGCAAACAACACACCTTGCAATTTCCTTCCTCACAAACATTCTGCCCTTAATAAGGCAATACTTTGATCTGACTTCTGTCAGAGTCTGTTTTACACCACTGTGTAGAACATGGCTGTGGGCTTGTTTAACAACTAGCAATGATAGTGATGATCTCAAAGGAGGATCATAGGATATTTGGTGGAATATGCAAAATTGGTTTCACCAAGTCTGCCACCACACCTCCAAATACCTGTATTGTTCCTGAAGAGATCTAGTTGTTTCTTCAACTGTTTGTTATCATCAATTAGAGTGCTTTGCACTTCCTTTAACCATAATCTTCCTGATCTATTCAAATATTGTATCTCATTATCATATTTCATTTTCAATCTATCAATAAACATAAGTATCACCATTGTGACACATAACAATCGATCAAGTGTGCTATAATTCTTAATATACATAATATTAGATACAGTATTAGTAGTTGAAGTATTAACTTCAAGAGTGTGCTGAACTTCAGCCTTCAACTCTACCAGACTACCTTCTGGTACTTCAGAAAAATTTAGATTAGGATGGTCATCAAGCTGTATCCAACTTGGACCATACCACCAGAGATTATTGTGCAATAACTCAGAAGGATTCAGACCTCTCAAGGGTATGTCTGCTAGGTTTTGATTCCCAGGACAATGTTTCCAGCTCTCAGCATTTGTCAGACGCCGTATCTCTGACACACGGTTCTAGACGAACTGTTTCCAGTCACGATTAAGACCTTGTATCCAATAAAGTGTAATCTTTAAATCTGTAGAGCAAGTAACATCTTTGATAACAATTTCCAATTCTAGACTGTTGATTACTGATTTCATAAGTCAGGCAAGCAAAGGAGCTCCCAACAGCTCCAGTCTGGGAATGGTTTGCTGTTTGATTGGAGCAACCCTGCCTTAGAAGCAATCATTCTCACTGTGCAAGTCTTAAGACTCCTAATAAATAAATATATAACTGCTACATAAGCAACAGTGGATCCATCACAGAATTTATGAAGCTCATAAATTCCTGTACCTTCTAGTGACAAACAGTAGCAGTGTGGGACTCTGAAGGGCTGGCAATCCCTCAGTTCACATATGACCGACTGCCATCTCTCCACTAGTTTACCCTCAATGGGTTTGTCCCACCCCACTCCTGTTTTTCACAACTCCTGAATCAGGACCTTGAAAGTGACAGTGACAGGAGTTATGATCCCAAGATGATCAAAAAACCTACCAGACACACTCACAGCATGCGTTTTAGTCAACCCTGTCTCAGGAGCCATGTCTGCCACTCTACTTAAATCAAATACCATTTCATCAAGGTGGATATCCCAAATCACACCTAAAACCTTTCTTTCACCTGTAAAACTAGTCTGTGTTTTCCTAAGTGTTGCTTGAGTGTAAGTATTATTAGTAGGTTGTGTGGTTGGAGCAACACCTTAGTAGCAATCCTCTCTCTTAAAGAGGTATTATTAGAAGTAAACTTGCATAAATTGAATCCACCCTTCTTCATCAATTTCTTGGATTTTCAGTACTGTGAGTAAGCTTCTTCCTCAGTCCTAGCTCCCGTGATAACATCATCTGCATAAAATGATTTCTTTAGCTTATTGACTAAGGATTTATGTGAATCTTGATGGAGCTCTAAATGGTGTTCAACAGTAGCATTTAATAGAAAAGGGCTGCAAGATACCCCGAAAACAACCCTTGCAAATCTAAGTACCATATAATCAGATGAATCCTCATTGGTATCCTTCACCCATAAAAAGTGTAATACATCCCGGTCTCTCTCTGAGACTGAGATCATAAGAAAGGCCGTTTCAATATCTGCAGTTAAGGCTACTTGATGACATCAAAAACGGAGGAGTATATCAAATATTTGTTGGCTGAATTTCGGACCAGTATATAAGCAATCATTAAGTGAGGGACCTTTATCTTGTGCTGATGTGTCGTACACGACACGTACCTTTGAGGTCTCCTTATCCTTTTTTTATCACCGCATTGTACAGGAGGTAATGGATTCTGTCTTGAATCTGAGTAGGTGAATCCTGTAAAACCTCAACTATTCCATTCTTTAGTTGTTGCTGGATAATGTTGTCATACTCCTTTAGTGTGTCTGGAGTCTGCTTCAATCGTTTAAGTAGGCTATGCAGTCTTGACTCACAGAGCTGTAAGTTATCTGGAATGGATACACAGGAATCTCTCCATGGGAGTGATACCTCATAGCGACCATCACATAATACAATGATAGAACTGAATTGTGCATCCTCAGTATCAGTAACTCCCATTGACTCTAGGTCCCAGAACAACCTGAGTCTATTGTCCAGATCCTTTAATGTTGGACCGGAGTCTACTATCGTTACGTGGGTGATAAGATTGGTACAGTGTTGCTTATAGGAGGAGACTGGACCAGATAAAATCCAACCCAATTCAGTATGTATAGCAACACGTCCTCCATTACCTTGAATCCTCTCTCCTGTAGCCAGTTTCAAATAGTAGTCTGAGCGTATTAATATTTCAGGCTCTCCTTCTTGTGAAGTGTCTGCTACCTCTAGCTCTCTAATGTGCTCATATCGTTCTCTGCAAACTTCAACTGGTACACCTAATATTGGTCCACATATATGTGGTACTAACAATAACCTTAACTCCATTTCAGACCCTTTAGTGCACACACGGATCCTTACAAGATCACACAGCTAATGACTCTCCTTGGCAGAGCCAAATGTAGATATTAGCATGGCTCTCCTACCATCTGATTTGATGTGAAGCCTCTCGTTAAGACTATTGGTGATGTATGAGTGTTGACTACCACAGTCAAGAATAATTCTAACTTCTGTGTTATCATCGTGATTATTGGGATTGAACACTATAGCATGTGCAGTCTGCAATAGTATATTGTGATCGTTCTCAGTGTAAAGAGTAGAAGAATGAGAAGATTCAGGATCAATAGGAATGGAAGAGGGAGGAGAAAAGGGAGGAGCATTGGGATTGAGTACTGATGTGTTCACTTGAACATATACAGAATTTGTCTGTTCAGGTGAGCTTTGTGTCTTGTGGCAGATACTAGTGTGATGTCTGCCCTTACAGTCTCTGCAAGATGATTGGGATTTACAGTCCTTGCCCAGGTGTACCTTGCTTTCTAAGGATTCGTTTTCTATCTTCCACTGAAGATAGTCTGACATTGAGTAGAATTATGGGACTCATTACAGTAGCAGCAAGATGAGCTGCCGTTCAAATGTGAATTAGCACCTGATCAAGTATTAGTGGGTAGTGCAGTGCCTGTGGGTAGATCTCTATCCTTCTTGGTCCTGTTGACTGACGATATACCAGCACGTTCCCTCACATCAATTTCATCCAGGAGTGCTTCAAGAATAGAGTCGAGATTCCACTGATCATCAGTGATCTTTCGAGTAATAACAATCCTCAAATCTTGATGTAGTTTCTTCATAATTACCGGGGATAGAGTACTCCATACAATTCCTGACTAACACCGAGAGATTTAAGACCTCGTATATGTGTTTCTACCTTGTCATAACGACGTCTCAGTGATGGGAGGTTCTGAATACTCATTACCGGTTCTAGACTCATCAGTGCATCCATGTGCCTGGCTTTGATTTGTGTCTGATCACCAAACCTCTTGCATAAGATATCAACAGCTTCCTTGTAGTTAGCTGATGTCAGAGACAGACCAGCTACAGCCTCCCTGGCTGAGCCTCGTAATAGTGATAAAAGGTAAGTGAACTTGACCACATCAGAAATGTCAGTATTATCATGAATAGATGCTTTGTATGTATCCCAAATGGTAAGCCAATTCGCATAATTTCTATCAAAAGAACGTAGAGTTAATTCTGGTAGCTTTACCCTTGGGATACTCTCCATAGTACTAGGTGAACTGCTTCAGAAAGTGGAAGGATGAGTAGGAGTTGTAGTCTCCATAGTGCCAATGACCTTCTGTATTTTAAGGAGGGATGCTTCCATGTAATTTCCGAGTGGTTTCCAATCCCTTTCATGTAGTATATTATCTATGGCCATATCTTTTATTTTAGCCACACCTTCAATTGCTGCAGCAAGCAATTCAAAGCAAGTCAGCAGCATTCTCTTTATAATTTTTTTGAACAACATTAATGTTTCACTTTTGTTACATGTATGTTACACTGATGAGTGTGGTGAGGACATGTACTATAGTGCACTTGTTACCCTTGCCATGCATAGGCGTATAGGCAAGGGTATATGAGTCAATTTGTCACTTTGTGCTAGCAAAGTAGTCTTAATCAAGATACTCCTTGTTTCAGAATAAAAACTCCAGACGCTCAAAACTTCTTTTGCTACTCTTACAGGTTGTTTTCTTTGCTTCCATGTGCTTTTCACGCTTCTGCAAGGTGGCAAAAGCTGGCAAACTCAAAGCAAAAAAGTCTGAACTAGTTAAATTTTTTGTTGTGGCAGTGGCAGTATTTGTTGTAGAATCATAAGAAAGAAAATAACATTAAACTTGAAACTTACATTTAAGTGGGGATTTTCTTACTTCTCTGTCTTTGGTATGATA
Source organism: Amphimedon queenslandica (assembly GCF_000090795.2). Taxonomy (NCBI): domain Eukaryota; kingdom Metazoa; phylum Porifera; class Demospongiae; order Haplosclerida; family Niphatidae; genus Amphimedon; species Amphimedon queenslandica. The sequence goes on along the minus strand of NW_003546474.1, from coordinate 11,606 downwards.
TGACAGTGTAAAATTTGTACTTTGCAAATACAGCCTCTTTAATCTCAGTAGAGAAGGTAGCCAGTATCCTGAAACTGCTTTAAAGTAGAAAGAAGTCTACAGGCAACTAGTTGCGCCTACTAAATGTGTCAAAGAGCTTTTACAACTAGCCACTCTTTTTATCAATCATCAAAACAGTCTACATGAAGGCGCTACACAATTGTGAAAGGGTCCTCCTATGGCTTCACTTCCTGATACGTCACTGATAAAATGATATTCATTGCCAATGGCTTATGAATATAATTAAAATTATTCAAAATTTGAACCACGTGTAGCTGATAAGCTGATAATTAGGCAATTTCTGAAAAACATAGCAAGTTTGAGGGGAATTTTACCTGAATAAATAAGACCCAGCAACTGAAGAGTCTCACAATGTATTAAGCAAAGGTAAGTACAGTACCAGACCCTTTGGCAAAAAACCAGCACCCCTGTGAATGATTCGCACAAAAATCAAAGTTGTTTTGTGGCTAAAAAGTGAAGATGGTGGCTGTGCAAGTAGATGTGTATCTCCCAAACAGAAGCACAGATGAAGCTCATTTTTGATAATAGCAAGGAGGAGTTGGTTCTATCTGTATATGGTAAAATAAGGAGAACAGCTCTTGTATTACAAGGATTTTAGGTCACCTAATTGTGACCAAGTGTACGGCACTTTTTCTACAGCTATACCTGCTCCATTAAGATTGAAACTAGCAGGACATGTAGACTACATCTTCCTAAATCTATGGAAAGACTTTAGAGGTTCCAAGTAGTCTGTGAATTATTTGCACAAAAATCAAAGTCAAACAATTCTTATTAAACAAGTAATTTTCACGGTGGCATATCTTTGCTTAAATTTCGCACATGAAAACCAAACTTGTTTCTTTATAACAAGCAAATTCTCCTCTCTTAATGGTGCTAGTTACAGCACTGTTCAAATATCTATGTAAGAGAAATAAGTAAAATAGTATGGGTATCCATTACAGTATGAGGGAAACCATTATGATTTCCTACACTTCCGGAGTTCAGAGAAGTGTAGCGCCTTCGTGTAGACTGAAAATAAATCTATTGCTTGTGTAGCAAGTGGGATGGCAAGGGTATTCACTTTTAGTGCTTTTCATCTAATAATGTAATATACCTCTTTTTGTATATACAACACAGTTCCTACTATATTTATTGATTATACTATTTTATTATTATTATATAGATGCTATAGGGAAGTGGATGGAGGAAGGGAGTGTTGATCTAACTGTTACTCGTGTTAATATGCTTGATGCTCCTGGAGCTGGTAAAACCTGTTCACAGCTCCTCCTACTGAATGAAGACCCACCCACTAATGACACTAGTACACCCATTGCCTGCCCTGCAGTTAGGGCTACAACAGTTGCCGTTTGCGATAAAACAATTTGGAATTGAGTTACTCGAGCCAATTTACTTGACCAGTCAGTAGCGGATTTGGATGCAGTTTCAAAGGAAAAGAAAACAAAAGAGCCTCCCCTGCCTGTAGTCTTCTCATTGCCAAATATTACTCAACCAGCAACAGAAATACCACCAGATCCATCTCCCACTCCACAGAAGAAGCCTGATCAAGCAGTTTTATCAGAGACAAAAGTTATCAAAGAAGACAAAGAGTATCATACCGAAGCAGTCGTTCAGGAAATTTTAGCCACTCAACCAAAAGAGATTCATAAAAGTGATCATTGGCTGTACATTATTGATTCCGGTGGTCAGCCAGCATACCAGGAGTTACTGCCTTTATTCACTAGAGCAGCTTCTCTCAATATCATAACACTGGACCTTTCAATGAGAGATTTGACCTGATGTACAGGATCGATGGACAATACTTTTCATGCCACTCCAAGTCAACTCAGTTAGCATTCTTCCAGTCCTCAGTTTCGAATGGAGCTAGTTTTAAGCCTCTTGATATTTCCTGCATCTCCAAGAAACCGACGCACTCCATGCATCTTGTATTGGGAACGCATTATGACAAAGTAAGCATTGCTACTCTAAAAGAAAAGGAAGAGATTCTAAAGTCTTCGATATCTTTGTTGGAATCTTACTTGCAAAATTGCATTATTCATCAATCTGATGATGATTCTATCATATTTCCTATCAACATGATTGCTGCATCAGATGAAAGAGCTAAATACAGTGAAGAGATTTGCAAGGCAATATGGTTAGATGGTTCTGATGCTTCACTCAAAATTAGGCTACCAATTTGATGGTTTGCATTTGAGCTGTCTTTGCCCGAGCAGAGTATTCTATCAGTTAAGGAAGCTTTATCTATTGGAGAAAGATACGGGACAAATGAGGAAGACACTAAACAAGCTTTGAGATATATCCATGACGTCAGTCTCATGTTATATTGTCCAGATATTATGAAAGCTGTATTTATCGATTCTATGCCAATCCTTGAGATTCTCTCACAATTATTAGCTCTTACATACGTCGCTGATAAAAATGCCCGATCATTAATATTAATTAACCCAGTTTCTTGAACCGTTGCTAATAATCTCCAGGAAGGATTTTTCAATGAAGATATTTTTGAGCATTTGAAGTCAAAGTCTGTCATATTTTCCTTGCCAGAGTTCCAGTTGTGTGACCTAATCAGACTCCTCCTTCATCTTAACATCATCACCAAACTAGAAGATGAGTCAAAGGGACACTACTTCATTCCTTATGCTCTTCCTTCATACAATGAACCTGTTTCAATTAAGGAGACTAATGCTAAGCCACTTCTTATAGTCTGGAGGGAAGAGAAGAGTGAAGAGATCCTGCCAGTTCCTACAGGATCGTTCCCTTTAACTATCATACACCTACTCAACCAGAAAGAATGCATTACTAAAATTTCTCCCTTGACGCCAGAGTATTACAAATTTCGAGATGCCATGTCTCTCAAGATTACCTTCAAAAGGAAGGAGGACACACTTCACCTCATCAACCGTTACACTCATATTGAAGTATACTTTACTGGTCCTACCCAATACTTTCCATTAGTACGTAAGCTACTCACAACAGCTATTGATAATAGCAGTGATGCCATGCACCTCAAGCATAATTACATCAATGCATTTGCTTGCCCTACAAAGAAGAATAGCTGCTACTGTGTTGTTAGATCCAGTGAAGATGGTAATATTGTCAATTGTACAGTTTGTTCTGTGTCAGCTACTATTACTAGTGATCATTGGTACTGGTTTGAATCTGGTATGCGCCATACTAATACTTTTTATTTATATTTTATTACTTGTGTATAGGACCAGTTGAGAGTAACAATGGAACACAAATAAAGCAAGTTAATCATCAGTCATCAGATAAAAGTAAGAAAGTGCTATTATATTAAATCAGTCATTATTATTATTTTATTTGGAGACATTTTGGACAAGGAGCCTAAATTAAAGGACCTCCATAGGCTTTTTGATAGTTCTGCTGCTCATTTTTTAACTATTGGTACTGCACTTGATGTTGAAGTGGATGACTTGTCTCATAGTGAAAAGTCAACCTCTGATAAGCTACGGGCAGTTTTCAAGAGATGGATAGACTCCAATGAAGGAGTGACCTGGAGGAATGCTCTTCAAGTTTGTGAAGATTATCCTAAAAAATTTGGAAAAGTAAAGGCTGGTGTTGACAAATTTCTTGAATCAGATAGAGCTCTTAAAGAATATTTAAAATCAATATTTTTGTCCTTTCATCCTTTATAATTGCTGGTTATAATGCATTGCGGCATCTGCTATTATTATTATTTTTGTTATTTCAATTGCTCAAAAAATGATTTTTGTCTCTTTTTATATTAATACTTTAATGCATTTTTCACTATGAATCTACAAAATGGAGAGAAGTCTAACTAGCTGCACTATTTGTGACACATTCCTATATAAGGCTAAATATGCCATCAATTGGTTGTGTAGTACACAGTGATCATTGGCAACTTAAATTTCACCAAAATTAAAAAATAGATTCTTATGATTAATTATTTTAATTACACATATTCATGAAGTTTTAAACTGAGTCCCTTTAATTATCAAACAATTTTGTTTATTGGTAGGCTGTTATGAGTCTGTTGTCACATGTCAGTGTCAGTAATTTTACTGCATCTGCAGCATCTCATGTTATAGTTAGTGCATGCATGCCTATTAATAATAATAATTTAATGTAATTTGAAATCATCATTGCACTGCTGGGAGTGACTACACGCCCAAGAGTTGGAACATGGACCAGTCCTGATACAGGCCTGAATCATTACTGATGATCGAGCCTGGACCGAGGATTTGGGGCAATGTCCTGATCCGATATTGACGAATCAGCCACGATTTATGCTGGTGCCAGACCTGATCCGACAACGATAACGATATTCATTAAGCCTCATTATGACGTACTTCCTGTTATGCTTAATTAATACTTAATTATTATTAATTTAAAATGATTTGGAATTATTATTAAAACCAAAAAAAGATTATAATTGTTTTCTTCATCATAGTCTACCAATGTTCCACAAGTAAGACACTTCATGTTTTGTAACTTAAGACACCTAAAGAGCCATAAATTAAGAAGGCACTAAAATAATAAACTTACATTACTGAGAAATTAATTTCCAAAAATCTCCAACATTAATGAACTCTGGGGTTCCATGTAGTGAAGCAGATCTTTCAAAGGTATCTTGTAACACATAGTCCTACAAAGCTTAGATCCATAACATAACTATAATGAGGCATAAATTCTACATAAGCAAAGGAACTACATACCTTCCTTAACCAGCATGATGAAGGCAGGTTCACAAAAAAATTCAATGCTATTTGAAGTGAACTATAATGACAAATGATGATAATAAATTAAAACACTATGATTAAACTGACCTTAACAAGAGCTTTAAACAAGAAAGTTTCAGTTCATCACAACCTGAATAATGAATTTAGCTTTTCACATGAAATTAAACAAACCTAAGATATTCTTGTCTTGAAACTTAGTAAGATAAGGTAACTATAGAATGTATACTAGTGGCCTTGCTAAATTAATAAATTAATATGAATTAAAGGAGCACCTACTATACTAATATTTCCAGAATAATCTTCCGCATCAAAAATTCTAAGGAAAAGTAACAATTACACACATAATCAATAAATTATTTTACCACACTTGTGACTATCATTCATAAGTCTCTCAGTACGATATCTTCATCATCATGATCACTAATACATTCACCCTAATTAAAAACATAGTTACAATCACATGTAGTGAACCAATTTTACGCCTGATTTCTCATCGTCTTCACTAGTGTCATGATTATTGCAGAAAGGTCTTCTTCGCTCTGTTTCAATGTTTGGCTCAATACTAGAAAGTTAACGGAGAATCCATAATGAAAGGTATGTACTTCTAATTATAGTCAATTAAATTGAAGTCATTAATCTCACAATAATAATTAGCCTAAATTTATTATAAGTTTGTTCATGCAGTTTATACCCCTTTGATAATTCCTCATAAACCCAGGTCTCTACTTTCGTATCATAGAGATTTTGTAGGCAAGATGTGGTAAACTTTAATTGGAAGTTGTCAGTCGTTTTATTTTCCAGTCATGTATCTGTTCAATTAATTTATTTAGCTTGATTATGTATCTACATGTGCCTACTTTTTACTCAAAATATCGTGTATCCTACTCATGTTTAAGTAATAAATGGTTCAAAATAGCCTAAAAATAGTATAACATTTAATGTAGTCCACGGTACTCACATAACATCCAGTGATTTAGCCCTAGTGTATACAGCCAACGAGATTTCTCTTAAAGAGTCAGATTAAGATGATTTTCTTTAACAAAACATGTCAGATAGTCCACGCGGGGCTGCCATCTTGAAAAGCATCGATCTGATCCAGTACTGATATACAGCCTGGACCAGTACTGACGAACAGACATTACTGTATCAGCTATGACTACATCGGGACTGAAATAGATACTGGTCCAGGCCAGAGCAACAGCCTCGATTCAGCAGTGATGGCCGTCGATGCTGGACCGTTATAGAATCAAACCTGGTCCAGGCCTGATACCCATCATTCACGGATCATGCATGGTAACTCTTGGGTGTGTACTGCAATACATTATGTTGAGTAAATTATGTTCTACCATGCTTGTTTTGAATTGACCAATCAGATCAGGGGCGTATCTAGGAATTGGGGAAGGGGGGTGCTGAGGGCGCGCGAAGCGCGCCGCGATTTTGGCCACACCCACTTTTACGGCGGTAAAACAGCCTTTTCCTGCATTTTCGTCAATTGCGGGTGGGGCCAAGATTATTTCAAGCATACTGCTATGTTACTGGCACTTCTGATTGCTCCTTAAAGCACTGGAAACTGCTGAAATCATGATCAGGGGGCTAGATAACTTTGTTAAGAGGCTTGGTAGTGATGCAAGAGTCCTGGACTTCAGTAATTTTTTCTGAGCCCAGCCCTGAGGGGGGTGCTCAAGCCCCCTCAGCCCCCCCCCTAAATACGCCTCTGCAGATTGCATTATATGAGGTGTCTAAATCACTTATAATACCCCGGGAAAATATTTAGAAACCTCCGGGAAATTATTTAGATACTTCTGCCAAAGTTTGCCGGGGAAATTTTAGCAATAAAAATGATGACAGCAATAATAGTAATGTTATTTTTGAATTGTTATGTGTATGTTTGTGCAGTTATTAAAGCTGAAGTGTCTGTCTTCATCTAGAGATATGTTTTGTGCTTTTGGAGGATGAGGTGAATTGGTACTGATATCGTTACTAGCTACTGCTGTTTTTGTTTGTAATCATGTAATAATATTATTGAGGAAACATCTTCCGGCATTTTGTTGATCTGAAATGTGCTTATAAATTCGTACACCATCCGTGCTTCTGTGACCTGTTCTTTTCATGATTAATTGTTCATCAACACCAGCTTGAAATAGTCTAGTAGCAGCAGTCACGCCGCGAAATGAGTGGTTTGTTTGTAACCATCGATTCCCCAGTTGCTGCAGCAAACATTTTAAACAGTATTTCTCCATTAAGAAGAGTGGCCTGGTTGTAGCTTCTCCAAATCTTTCATTCTTTCCTTGCACCAGTCATTCAGAATATTTTCTACCCATTATATTGCTTTTTTAGTTGTGCATGGCGCACAGTGCTGTTGTGCATCTTTAAATCCTTGTCCGTTGCGAAACAAGATGGTATAGCACTAATGAAGTAGGCGGGGCAGTCATAAAATGATGAGATAGGCGTTTCCAGAGCTATCAATGCGGCTGTGTTAGTCGCATCTTTTGAGAACAGACGAGCATGTCTACCTAGTTGCTTTTCCATTCTAGTGCGTGACTTAAAATGAATTGGTTGCTAATGGTAAGGATTTTTATACTTTTTGTGTATCCTAGCTACAAGAAATGCATCTAATCTGATTGGACGCATGGTAGAACACGGTTATACACCTCGGTCTCGGTTTCTATGGCATTTATTGACCTCGGGACTGCGTCCCTCGGTCAATAAATCCCATAGAAACCTCGACCTCGGTGTATAACCTATACGTAATACGCATGCGCAAAGATCTAGTCACGTGAATCTGACGTGTGTTGAAGGCGGGCTAACCAGGTCCAGCTGACAGCCTGACAACTTAAAAGTAAAACTTCCTCGACTTTTTGCTTTGCAAGAAATGTCTTTCCTTGATAATGAGGAAAGAATGGTGGAAGTACCTACTGGATCCATACCTTCCAGTCCTATTGGTTTATATAATCTACCTCCCACTAGTCATATATACTCAATAGGTAAGTGTCCACACCAGCTACTCTCAGTGTGACAAGCTTGTTATGATAGATCAGTGCAGTATTACCCACACTGGTTATCAAGGGCACTCTACATTAACTGATGCTATGATCAGAGAAGAGGAATCATTGAAGGCAGACAATGCTAGAGAGTCTAAAGATGAGAAGAGAAAAGTAAAATATTTTTTAGTTTTTATGCACAAAAAATTGTGGGCAAGATTTTAGTATGTTGATACATGTATATGTACTGTAAACTTGGGTTCCGATAAAAGTAGGAGTAGGACTAGGAGTTTGCTAGATAGGAGTAGGAGTTTGAAGTAAATGAGTGGGTGGATACTGGAAGTCAGTCTCCCACGCAGCAAGTGAAATTAAAAGTTTGAGTGGAATATTTGTAGTTGCTGAAAAATTCATGTCCAGAAATTAGTAGTGATGTTCGATACCGATACCAAAATACTCGATACTTCGATACTACCCAGGATCGAAACAGTATCGAAAGCAATTCCAGTATCGAAAAATTCGATTCCAAGTACAACCACGCCCACTTAACTACAATAATAGTTAACAAACTACTAGTTAATTTTAAAATTAAAATGTAAATATTTTTAATTAAAAAAATGAACACCCAGAATAATAAATAATGCTTCTCCAGCTGCTCTCTGAACTTTCTCAGTCTTTCTGGATGGTTGTTTGAATCTTTGAGATGGTGAAAAAGTAAAGAAGTGAACAATGAAGCTTGCTTTTAGTGTTCCTGGTCAATTCTAGCAGCAGTAACTGGCTGGAAGCACCTCTGGACTTTGACCGTATCTGGTACTCGGAATCGTACTCAATACCATCGATACCCAGAGAAAAAGTACTCGGAATCGAACCGAATTTA
>NW_003546474.1:0-2963 GCF_000090795.2 Amphimedon queenslandica | reverse complement strand
GAGATCAATAATTTACTAATCATGCATGACAATTGACATTACTTGTATTGTATTTATCTTCTACTCAATTGTTTTGTCATTCATTTAATGAAAGACAAAAATAAAAAAAATAACATGAAATATCATTATTGATGATCAGTGTCAGACATTAATTGAATCAGCCACATCATGATGAAAATTAGCATCTGTCATTGCTATCATTATAAATATCAAAGTATACTTATTTGTGAACAACATGATGATAAACTTAGTTGTGTAGAGAGAGGGAAAGCGAAAGGAAAACAATCTTACTAGATTACTACTGAGAAGGAAAGCAAAGATTTTTATTATGTATATATAATGGATACAATTATCATAACAAGCCATGAAGAAAAGGGCGTAGCATTAGAAACTTGCAGGTGCATGTACTCTATATAATGTATTATTTTATTAACGATTCATCTTGTTCAACTATGGCCCATATGTATCAGTTGCACTCCCTTGATGACACCATTGTCAGTATGTATATATTAACATAGATAATGACCTATAGTTCCTATGGTGCATAATGCATTCAGTTGCCATAACATTGACTATAGGCTTTGAATATATTTAAGGTTTCACCTCCTCTTGCACTTTTTGAGGCTTCTTTTCTACTGTCTATCATTTGCTTTGCCTACTATAGTCACCTTCTCTTCTCTGCTTCATTCCTTTTTGCTTAAACGGCAGCCCAACCATCTTCATTCTGGTCTTCTCAAACTGGAGGAACAACTCACCTGTCCTATCTGTCTCAAACACTATACCAACCCTAAAGGTGGGCATCCACTATGCAACTTTGATGTGGTTGTGCAACATGTTGCATGAAATTGATACTTTCTCTACTTCATGCAACATGTTGCCCAACCACATCAAAGGTTTAACGACAAGCAATGCTGCATAGTGGATGCCCACCTTAAGACTTTACTTTGTCTATATTCATTCTGTCAGCACTGTCTGAAGGAATTACTTTTCGATAAAACCAACTATCTTACTTGTCCCACTTGTTGTCATCATCGTACCAACTTACCAGAAGAAGGAGCAAGAGCCTTTCCAGTATATGGCATTCACTTTAAACAAACTTTACACAAGGATCAGGCTGCATGAAAAACGTCAATCTTCACACTCCCATTGAGGATCAGTCTAAAGCCCTCCATACACCAGGCAACTTGTTGCTAGCAACATTTGTGGTTTCTTTGATCTTTTGAGCAACTTGTTGCAAAATAGAACTGATTTCTATTTTTAGCAACATGTTGCTTACAAGATCAAAGTAACCACAAATGTTGTTAGCAACATGTTGCCTGGTGTGTGGAGGGCTTAAAGTAGCTTGAGAGAGTGAGTGGTATGCTTCCTATTTTTGATTGAGTGATATTTCAAAGTGATTGCTATATAATCCATTCAATGGACCCAGTGTCTAAGTAAGTAAGCAGTGAATTATCTTTGTTTTAAAAGAAAAAAATTACACACACACACGAGACTGTAATTTAAAATAAGCTTTCTAAGTAACACTATGAACTAAAAAATCTATAATAGTAAAAATGATTAAAACTCCCAACAAAAACACTATACTACTAAAACATTTAAAACAACTCAACAACTGATTCGCGGCTAGTACTGAGTCTAACATCATTAGAACTTGGTACAATTTCTCTTCTTTGTTGATCAACAGTTTTATGTGGTTTATAGTTACATCTAAAAAAGGTTCATCATCTTCATCTTGTTTCTTGAGTAGCTCAGTTCTTAATTAGAGCATCATATCATTTCATATATATGTGATAACTGCAGGTAAAGATGATAAACAACAATCAAAATAAAACTGAAAATAAAAACAGATAAACGAGTATTGTACCAGATCAATATTTTACCAGTCTTCATTAAAAGCTACAGATAGACCAACCATGATGCATAAGTTAAACAAGAACCAAACTTCAAGTACATTGTTCATTTTTCTTTTTGTAAACTCTGCCAAAACAATGACTCAGTGCTGACAGGACAATAACTAACACTGTCAATAGCATTGGCAAGAGGAAGGAGTGTGACTCAATGAAACTATCAACTAAAGTAACTGATAATAGTACTGGTATCCTAGCCACTAGCAGTAGACCAGGGCTGATTCCGATCAAAAGTAGATTTTTTTACAAATTATTAAAGTTGCTCAAAAATTGGGTCAAAGTTCCTGTACTGTAGTACAGGGTCTTTGGCCAGATGAAATATCTTCATTTTTATAATTTTTCTGATGCATATACATGTTCTTATGTTGGTAGCAGGCAGAAAAATATTATTAGTAACATTGTTGGGCTATAGATTGATTTATTGTAGTACTTTATTTTTGTGCATTAGCTAGGCTGACAAGAAAAAAAGGCCTACTGCAAGACAAGACACTTTTAATATAAAAATATTTTACTATTAGAATTTCAGAAAAATTAATTTTCTGTTCCTTATTATTCAATGAATTTTAATTAGTCTGTGATCTATGAATATTAAATAAAGTATACAGACGTGAACGAAAATTTCACAAAAAACACGTGCCACTACTGCCACACTGCCACGTGGTTTCAGTTTGGTTTGGTGATGGAAGCCTGTTTGAGGTTTTATCTGCTCCTTCATCTCTCTCCTCTCCTCTTCCTCCGCCTTCTTCTAAACCTTCACCTGTTCCTCAATCCTCTCGCTCTAGTGAAGAAGGTAAGACAAGGCCTTCACTTAGTTCCTGGACTTTTTTGGCTCGCCTCGTGCTCTGACCGTTTTTTGGTCTCTTTGTCTTTGTATTTTAGATTTTCCGGTGCTCTGTTGTTCTTCATTCGCTGGGAGGACTATCAAGCTATTGCACAATGGATTTGTGAAGCAGGGTCTGTTACAATGGTATGATAATGAGTAATTAATGTGAGGTGTGCTTTTAATGTCATATTTGCCTAATAATAATAATAATAATAATAATGATAATAATAATG
>NW_003546473.1:150926-152599 GCF_000090795.2 Amphimedon queenslandica | reverse complement strand
ATTTTATAGTTTCTAATTAAGAATGCTTTGTTATATTTATGATAAAAAGTCTCAGTACTGAGCAATAGTTCCTGGCTAACATGCTATTTTCCTATTGTTACTTATTAGTGTAACACTGCAAGTAATAGCTATGTAATATTGAGATTACATATTACTTTGACCATTATTACTATTACTATTACTATTACTTCCTGTTGCCAAAGATTCTATTACTATTACTATTACTATTACCTGGTGCCCTGTAATCGTTACTATTACAATTACTATTACATATTACTATTACCCCAGGCCTGATGTATAGTATGCCAAATTGCCAATGTTTTAGTGAATGGGCTTCTATTTGAAACCTCTTTATAGTTAAGAATATAATGTAATGCACATTAATGCATATATGTGTACATGTCAATTTACAGTGATTGTGTCATTTGTACATGAGTGTGTGATATTAATGATGTACATGTTATTAATGATTGTTGTATTGTGTAGGCTGTTGATTTGTGTGTTAAGTTTGCTCGTGAAAAAGAAGCTGATGTGGTGAAGCTTGTCTGCGATAGACTAGCTAACATTAATCGCTACAGTGAGGTAAGACTGTCCTCTATTTATTATTTACATGTACATGTAGTTTAAAATAGCTTTATTCCTGTGGGTAAAGTCTCCTTCAATGTTTTGTAATGTTTATACTCTCCATGTACATTATTAATTTAGTCAGGGTTTCCCACTACAATACAGTACATGGCATTTGGAGCAACTTCAAAAATTCACAAAAAATTTGGAATCAGCTTAAAGTTGATGCACAACATGAGGACATGTACACATGTATATGTATCAGGAAAAAAATACAAAAATGGAGAATTCTCTCTTAGTCATTTTTGATGAAATTTGATTGAAGACCAAAGGCTTGGTTCGACCAGATTTTTGAGCAACTTTAAAAATTCATTAAAAAACCAAATTTAATCGAAATCAGCTCAAACTTTTGACGCAACATAAGAACATGTATATGTATCAGAAAAAATTATAAAAATGGAGAATCCTCTCCTAGTCATTTTTGATGAAATATGACTGATGACCAAAGGCTATAGCCTTTGGTTTTTGGCCAGATTTTGGAGCAACTTCAAAAATTCATATAAAATTCAAATTTGATCAGAATCAGCTCAAAGTTGATAAATAACATAAGGACATGTATATGTATCAGAAAATGGAGAATTCTCTTCTAGTCATTTTTGACAAAATTTAGGTCACTGGCCTGATTTTTACCAGCTTTAAAAATTCATAAAAAGTCTAAATTTTACTCAAACTTTTTACACAACACAAGAACATGTATACGTGTATGTATTAAAGAATGTAATGAGAATTTCATTTTTGCCGGGATATTTTGTCAAACTTTTGCTGAGCAACTTTTTAAAATCCACTAACAAGAATCTGAACACTATGCCAAAATCATGTGGGAAACCATGTGTACATTTTTTATAATAGTGGCATTCAGTAATCCACAGACATGTACATGTACACGTACATGTATTAAATTATGTACATGTATGCATTTGAATTACTTTCCTTGCCTTTCCTCTCTTTCACACACACTCACACTCAGGCTGGTGAGCTATTCATTAGTTCTGATATGATAAAGGAAGGGATTGATATGTTCATATCTGGAGAAGAATGGGAGAAAGCTA
>NW_003546473.1:149564-150916 GCF_000090795.2 Amphimedon queenslandica | reverse complement strand
TAGTTTATTTGTTATTTCAGGTGCATGTAAGTAGGCTCTAAAATTAATTGGTTAATATTTAATTATAGCATACATTTGTATCTCTGTCTATCTCCCCAGGGTCCCAGTGTATTATTCAAATATGTGGCATTTTATAAAGTCCAATGCTTCATTGTCAGCTCTTAAACTCTTCACTACATATGGTGCTCCTCCTTTACCTCAAAACTTTAACATATACAAGAGGCTCTGCATGGAAGTGTTTGGAGAGAATCTTGAAGGAGGGACAGCTTATTCAATCTACTCTAGTCTCAGGAATATGTTATTCTCTATTGTAAGTACCTGCTAATGTACAATATAGTACCATACACATGCATGTACATTGTACATTCTTACTCATGTACATGTATATCTTGGAAAAATTCCAAATTGTATACTCCAGCTATAATTCTATGGAATATGGACACATACAATACACACAAGGATTTATACATACATGTACATGTACAGTGTACAGTACAATGAATGAGTATATGTGTTCATCCATATTATGTTAGTGCACTGAATTTCCAATGTACAATGTATTACTGTATAGTGCTTTAATTTGGCAGAGTTTATTTTGGTGATTGGCGGTTTGCAAGCAGAATCCCCAATATTAAAACCGCCAATCATTAATGCTCATGCTCAGTAATGCACGTGTACACAAAAATTGCCAAATTAAAAACTGCCAATTATAATTATGCAGCAAAATTGCCAAAATAAAGTTCTATACGGTATTGAATAACATTCTTGTATGCTGTTGTATGTACACATGTCTGTATAATGTTTCATCATTTCTCATGCTACTGGCAGGTTGATGAGCTATCACGTACATCAGAGTCTGGCAGTTTGAGTTGTAGAGAGTTTGAGCAGTATCTATTGGTATCACATTATCTTGCTACTTGATCAGCTTGCAGTAGAGTACCACAGCTCAATGGTATAGTAGCTAAGATATCAGTATCACTCCTACGACACACTGATGTCATACCTGCTGATAGAGCTTTCTATCAAGCTGGGATGTACTGTAAGGTCAGTATTATAGAGTATGATAGGAAAAATAGAGGAGAGAGAGGGAAAATAATTATACCATACTCACCCCAATTAATGCACCCTCCTAATTATTACACCTTTACATGGCTTTAATAATAAAAACTTAGCCTCTTGGTCAAGATAATTATATTTTTTGGAGGTGTGTTGTAATTAGACATCTGTTTACAGGCATGTACATTGCCTCCAGCTTTCATTCATAACTGTTCCTATCTAAATAATGCAATGTAATTATTTATCAAGAGGTGTGTTACATGTAATTGGGCCAGTATGGTGATATTATTTGTGTG
>NW_003546473.1:143361-148366 GCF_000090795.2 Amphimedon queenslandica | reverse complement strand
TCTCTCAATATCTAATGTCTCAACCACTGGTATTACAGTGAACTGGACTATTCCCAGTAGTGAAAACTATGTAACATACTACACCATCTCCTATACTCCATCTTGTTCCCAGTTATCATCAGTGAATGAGACAGTCTCTGTTGCTCCTCATCAGTCCACTACAACATACAGTTATACATTAATAGGCCTGTACAGTGGTATGAACTATACCATCACAGTGAGAGCTGGTAATGTACCAGGAGCATCAAATTCAAGTATGATATCAGCTAAGACATCATTATCAAGTAAAAATATATTGCTTTAAGTTTGACAATATTTCTTTATATAACCTCATCTCCCTGTACCATCTGTATACCCTCATCTCTTCATGTTAATCCAAATACTAATAGAATTATGTGGAATGAGATCAATTGTTCGCAACTCAATGGTAGATTCTAATGAAGATGGTGCTGCTATTGGACTTGCAATTACTGTAGCTTTATTGATGATTCTATTAACTATTAGTCTTGTTGTCCATGTCTACTGTTTCATAAAGTACAAAAACAATTTGTTTGAAAATTATATTAATTTATAACTCATTTCTAAAGATTAAAGTACCCTGCTTTCATTGCAACAGAAACAAATAAATCCACTGCTAAAGATGAAAATAAGTTAGTGCTTTTAATAATGGTGATATTATGATTTTGTATGACACAGAATTATTGAAGACATCAAAATAAAAGAATGTGAATCATACCGTCTTCATGAATTAAGTAAAGCAGTGGTGTATGAGGAGTGTTTGCCTGCTGATGATCAATTTCCTGATGTTAGTGAACCTACTACTGAAGCATTATACAACTACTGTGATTGATACACCTTTTGAAGTATTTAACATTGCTGGTACTCGTTATATTTTGTGTGAAAACATGAAATTTTGATATAATTTTATTTAGTTAGTTTATTGTGAATTTTTGTTGATATAGTTCATGTAATAATAATAACACATGATTTTACGTATTATAATGTGAATAAAATCTATGTTGTGAGGCTGGTGCCTTGTGCTGACCCTTATGACTACAATTCCCATTGAGAGCCTGCACTAATTTCTTACTTTTTTAATGCTACCTTGAAAGTAAAATGATTGCATTCAGTTTAATAGCATAGATCTAGCATATTGAAGAACTTACAGTTGACAACTGAGGCAAAACAATTCATCACAAAAATGAGAGTATACAAACACAATTACATGATACACGTATTACATTAGTCTACACAGGTAAATGTTGAAGTCAAAAGGACAAAAACCCAAGACTATTGTCTTTTTTTTATTTTATATTTTGCAACTTTAGATACTTGTGAGTGAACTGGAGCAAAAAAGGTCTTCCTTTTTTCAAAAAATTGGTTTTTTTTAATTTTAATAAGCAAAATATAAAAAAAAACAATAAATAGTGCCAATGTATCTAGCTAAACAAAAACTACCCAATCATGTATAATCTTGTTAATATATATAGTACTAATCTGGTGTATAGTATATATAATAATAATTTATATCCTGTATCACTACACTAGCTACTGTTACTCTAGTTAAGTTCCTTTTTTGCTTAATACTTGAGTATCTCTCCCTTGTTGACGTGTGAAACATAAATGAAGCCTTGTGAATCCCTAGCCACACCATAAGATACATTAGGACACGTTTTGACGACGTTGTTAGAATCAGGAACTATGATCCTCATTGTATTATTATTGAGTGTGACCATCTTGTATCCTTCACTATCGATTGATATTCCTGTTGCGTTTGCACCAACACTATATTGCAAAGTTTCCTTCCATCCCCCACTGTCAGATCTAGTGTATACACTAACATTGCTGTAATCAAGAGCTGTGTGAATTGAACCATTAACACTCACTGCAACATCAACTGGTCTGGCTCTGCAGTTAATAGAAGAGACAGCCTTACCTTCCATAGTGAGGATCAGTATACGAGTGTTGCTATAATCAGCAATGAATAGATGCCCCTCATTATCGCATGCTATGCCACGTGGATTAGAAAATTGCTCTGGACCGCTGCCATTTTCTCCAAACTCTCCTATGAAGTCACCAGAGAGGGCATACATCTTTACCTTGTGGCTATTGTAACTGACTGCATATAAAGTATCATTAGCCACTACCACTCCCCATGGGTTTGAAAGGTTACCTCCAGCATTATCATTGCTGCCAATCTGTTTGTAGACTTTGCCATCTGCTTGCAGTACCATTACTGTGTGGTTATCATAATCTGATACATACAACAAACCTGTACTATAATCAATGGCTATACCTCGTGAAACTGGTTTCTGTACAGGCAGTGTTGCAATGGGTGCATCAGGATTTACTTCATTGTAATCTCGTGGTGGATGGGCCCACATACAGAATGGATTGGTAGTAACCAGTGGGGCATTACGTATTTTTACTTTAAGTTGATACTCACCACTGTTGAGCACAGTGATTGATAGTGTAGCACATCCATCATTCTGTTTCTCTGATTGTGTAATGGATACTTTAGGTAGAGGTGCATCAGCATCATCTTTATTGACCAGCTCATACTGAAACAAGACGTTCCCTTCCAATGGCTTGTTCTTCTCATCTCGTAGTATCACCTTAAAAACTCTCTCCTTGCCAACCAGTGCTTCTTGTACTCCTAATCCTTCAATGGTACAGCACTCAAGATGAGGCACTCCAGGAAAGTAACCAAGAGACTCTATTGAGCCAATTATGGAATCAACTTCTAATGATGTATTCATTATCTCATTTTCTTGAAGGTCAAGTAGAAATCGGCTAAAGTTATCCTGTACACGGGTAACTTGTGCTTTAACGACTTTCTTAACTGTCAAGAACTCCTCTGGTGTGTGGTTGTTAATGGCATCATTCGTTGTCTCATCAAGGAACATTAAAACATTCTTTAATTTCTCAAACTCGTGTATTTGAGAACGCATCACGTCCTCCTTGCCACTATCTATGCCCTTACACCTCTCATGCAATATCTCCTGTCTCACCCTCACTGCTTTCACTAGATCCTCACACACACCATCAATCCTGGTCAAAGCTTCCTTTGAAGATGCTTTCATTTTTTTCTCCATTTTTTTACCTGCTGCTATTGCTTCGTCCAGTTGACCGATGGCACTGGTTATGTCAGGCATTACCTTTTTCAGGTCTTCTTGCTCACTCTTGGCAACTTTCTCAATATATTCTCTCTTGTGTCCATCATGAGTAGTCATCAGACAGTCCCTACAGACTAACACCTGATCATCAAGACAGTAGAACCGCATCTCTTCATTCCTGTGGTCTCGGCATTTTTGTGGTGGATGCTTTATCTTCAGTGAATGTCCTTCCTTCTTCTTCAAAGGTTCCAACTCAATGACTTCATGTGTTCGTAGCTCCCTCCATCTCTGATGGTCAGTATTGCATGCATCACAAATGAACATGCAGCAATTCTCACAGAAGTATGAGGCTCCCTTGTTGGGACAGTTTTCACAAGGCACTTTGCTTTCCATTTTCTTATTGTAACTTGTGACCTCCGCAAAATGGCTCAGTCTCAGATTGACAGGTAACCCAGCACTTGCATCTTCATCATTAGAAGGTACGACAGTCCTCTGTCCACATGTTGGACAGTTGAAGTGTTTATTTCCTTCAACTGTTTTTGCTTCTTTATCAATGTGTTTGAGCAGGCACTTTTTACAGAACGAGTGAAGGCAAGAGAGCAGAAAAGGCATTTGTAAAGGTTCGCTGTAGACCTTGTGACAAATAGTACACAAAGGATCAATGACTGTCCTAGCCCTGTTCCTTTGCCGCGGCTTTATTTCATTGGAAGCCATCACTTCAGTGATCAATCACTGCACCGTGATAATTGAACAGGCACAAACCGAACCATAGATTTTATAACTACGTAACATGGATTGGAAACTGATGACGTCACGCGGACAGACTCTCAGTGCAGTGACTCTGACTGTAATGGTGGAAAAGCAATGGAAGGACTAAACAAGTTCTTCTCAAAGTCTTCAGCTGTACTAGTTTTAGTTTTATTTACTATTGATGATAAGCAGATAGGTCTTAAGAGTTCATGACTGTTCTTTGTGACACTTAATCCCAGTTTTACTGACAGAATCTTCTCCTCTCGCGGCCCCATGTTATCACTGAAATTGCCTTTGTGATGGCACAAATTAGTGAATACAGCTATTATTTTTTTCACTGTATGGTCTGTGGCTTGGTTAATAGCCTATCCTCATGTCAAAAACTCTGAAGTTTTTTGTAGTCTGGTCCTTTTTCCTTAGTTCGCACTCTATCTAAAGATATAGGTTGAATAGATGGGCCTATGAAAATGGACATTTTGGCAGTTTATGGCTTGTACTTAGCGCTTGTGATAATGTAACTGTCCTATCCTCATGCAGCTTTGTTTGATGCATATTTTCATACTATAACTTGTTTAGTTTTAGTTACTCCAAGCAAGTTATAGGTTGAATAGATTTCACGATTATCACGCATCGTGAAAAAGCTCTCTTTTTCTCATATTACATCAAAACAAAACATCACACCCAGTGGCGTATCCAGACTGAAGAAGTGAAGATGATATGATGGCAGGGTAGGGGGTAGGGTCTCAAAAGCGGACGGACGGACGGACGCGCACGGACCCGAAAGGGACGGACGGATGCGGACCCGATAGGGATAGGGACCATAAATACCACCTGAAAGCTCCCGTTCAATTGACAAGACAGCCATGTTAGCCAGTCTTTCATCACCCATTGTTGAGCGTAAATGGTTTTTTATTAACTTTAAAGTTGAGAAAGAACGCTCACACTGTGCTGTTGAAACAGCAACAGTCATGGCAATTCTCACCAGTCTGGAAAGGGGCTTCAATTGAAGCAAAACATCGCCAATGGTAGCCAGCTCAGTCTTTGCCTTCTAACATCCTCTTTGCTAGTGAAGCTTCCATTTCAATCTTATCCTTTGGCAGATCATAAGAGTCGATGAGTGGTTGCAAAGAATCCGTCTC
>NW_003546473.1:135341-139426 GCF_000090795.2 Amphimedon queenslandica | reverse complement strand
GCTCCTAACAACAGCAAACTAGCAGTGTGTACTGTGTATAGGATTGTACTCCTTTTTGATGAGCATGGGGAGAAGAGAGACTAAGTTTTCAACAAAGCCTGCCAACCCTGACGTAAGACAAAGACTTTTAATTAATCGATTAATAATTATGTGATGCCTTCACTCTTACCCAGGTTCTGAAATATTTTTTGTGGGGCCTTTTTAACATTTGAAAAGTGGTACATGTATATAATAAAAATATGCACTTTTAAAATAATGTTTATATAATAATAATAATTGAATGTATTATAATATTTTCATGATGTATTTTGTTTATTTATTTGTATGGTTGTATTTAATATTTTCCTTCTTGTTATTATTATACAGTTAGGTAAGAAGTGTTATCAGGTTACTGGTCTAGTATTCTCACCAGACTCCACTAAGATTGTTGTTGGACAGTCTGACAATATCATATTCGTCTATAAGATAGGAGAGCAATGGTAGGTGGGGTAATGTCTTTATTTTTTACTCCTTTATGAAATGTGAATGTACTACATGCAGTATAATGTATGTGTACATGTATGTACTTGTAAAATGCTTTGACTTTAAGTTTAAATGCATTCTGTACATGTACATGTACTGTGTATGTTTATTTTTGATCTATACCTACAGGGGAGATAAGAAAGTCATATGCAACAAAATCATATTGCAAGTAAGACCCTTTTCCTACATGTATATACGTTTACATGTGCAATATACCCTTTTCTCTAAATTATAAATTTCTAATGCCATACATTTTCTCTTTTTAATCTTCCTCTTATTATCCATTCCCCCCCCCTCTCTCTCCTCCTCCTCTCTCTCTCTCTCTCTCCCCCCTCTCTCCCCTCTCTCCCCCCTCTCTCTCCCTCTCTCCCCCCTCTCTTTCCCTCTCTCTCCCCCTTTCTCTCTCTCTCTCTCTACCACAGAGTGCTGTCACTACCCTTATATGGCCTGTACAGCAGCCAACCTTTATATTTGGTTTAGCTGATGGTAAAGTGAAGCTTGGTAATGTAAAGGGAAGCAAGTCACAGACCATTTATTCATCAGAATCTTATGTGGTATCACTCACTTCAAGGTTTGACTGTCATATACTTATTTATATGCATGTACAATAAATATGCTTTAAGTGTCAACTGAAACAAACATGCATGTTTCATGTAACGTGATGATACATGTATACATGAATATTTTAATCTTGTTCTGTTACATAAAAATGGAAACATGCATAAAACATGTCTGAAAACTTGTTACATGTACATTGAAGGTTGAATATAGGCATGTACATGTAGACATGCATGTAGCATAATCATACTTAATGTTTGTTTAATTTCAGTCCTTCAGGTCAAGGTATATTGTGTGGTCATGCTGATGGTACTATAGTGAGATACACTTTTGATAATGACAGTGAACTGAGCAAGGTAGGATAATGTGTACATCGTTATTGACAAATTATAGTTCAATTCATTATACACGAGTACATGTCATGTACCCAATTCAAATCAGGGAATCCGCATGTACATATGTAATGTCACATGTACATGTAGATTATACTGTGTATGTGTTTTATAGCCTCAATGCTTTTTATTGTATACTGTATGCTAATTATGGGAATGTACATGTATTTGTAGTTGTATTAAAATACCGTATAGGGGTTATATTTCACTGGAAATAAATTTCGTGAATTTCGCGTTTTCATTAAATTTGCGAAATTAAATTCCACAAAAGAGGTGTGGGACACTAGTAAAAATGGCTGCAGAAGGTAGGATTCACGAAAATTTATGCCAACAAATGGCAAATCTGGACAAATTCGTGAAATTTTATACCAACAAAATAAAACCCCTATACGGTATGTTTTATTGGTAGGGCCCAGTTTGTAAGCACAGTTGTTCTTATGCTCTCTCCTGGTCATTGACTAGTATTGTTGCTGCTGGATGTGATAGGAGAGTTATACACATGTACATGTGCATGCATGTATAACATGTACATGTAGTATGATTATTATTATACTGTACGTAGGTAAGCCTATCCAACAGTTTGACTATTCAAAGGAAGAAGATGAGAAAGAGTTTATGTGTTCAGCTACATCTCCTAGTGGACAGACTGTTGTACTGGGGAGCTTCAACAGGTGAGAACAAGGACCTATTTGTTTTAAATTAATTTGTTTTATGTTATTTGACAAAAATTACAAGAAAAGAATTTTTGTGTTTTTTATATTTTTTTCTGATACATATACATGTTGTATCAACTTTGAGCTGATTTCAGTCAAATTTGGATTTTTAATGAATTTTTGAAATTACTCAAAATTAGGCCAACGACCAAAGGCTATATATACCGCTTTGTAGCCTTTGGTAAAAAGATCAAATTTTGTCAAAAATTAATGGTTAGGAGAGAATTCTCCATTTTATAATTTTTCTGATGCATATATGTGTACATGTACATGCCTCAGAATTGTATGATTAAACACAAAAGGTATCACTTATTCTTTTTATGTATTTTTTTCTTAGGCTCAGTTGCCTCATAGTTTGGTAAACTGGACAATCCAATACATTATAGCTACTCTCTGTCATGGAGATGAAAAATCATTCTCAAGCTGTTGGAAAGTAACTCAGTCATTCTCTTTCGAGAGTTAGAAACAGTCAGTCAGCAGGCATCATTTGCCTCTCCTTCAAGTTCAAGCATAACTGTTACTATAAACTATATTAACAGCAGTAGTACTACAACCAGAGTTTCTAGTAGCAGGATAAGACCTAGTTCTAGCAGTGTGTTGACTAGTAGAGTATCATCTTCTAGCTGTATGATCAGTAGCAGTATATTCTCTACCACCATTAACGGTGTATCATCTACTACTGCCAGTGTATTATTTGCACTTAACAGTAAATCGTTTTGTTCTACTATTAAATCACCTACTATATACCAGCGCAGGATGTCATAGTGTATCAGCTATCATCAACAGTGTTTTATCTTCAAGTGGTAGTGATAGTGTATCAACAAATGCATGAAATAATTCTCAGTTCCTTCCTAGGTCCTATTGGAGTTGTCATTGTCCTTCTTGCTGTTCTTATTATAGTTTTGGTATCTGTTGTTGGGTAAGTTTTAATTTACACTATAATAGCTATAAAAATATTTGTGTTAATTATACAGATGTGCAGTACTTGCATGGTGTGTGAGGACTGATTTAAAGAAAGATAGATCAACAAATTAACAGTTCTTTTCCTGCAATGCAAGTGCCAAGTTCCCAATATCAGATGATTGTCAATCAATCTACTGATGCTGATTTTATAAAGACAGTTCAGATAAGGAATTTCCAGGGACGTCTGAACAAGGAGGTCATGTTAAAGAAACAGATGAGAAAGAACCACTTCGTGAATTGTCTGTGTAATTGGTATTGACCATATTGTTCATAGATCTTTTGTACTTCGTTTGCTATTACTATTAAATTTGTTCATACTACTACCGTGTACTCAATCCTAAACCCTAACATTAGACTATACATGGTTGTAGAGAAAAATGTAAAACATTTAAAGGGGCTCAGCCCCCAAGCCATGCTATTGTTGTGCTGTAATGACCTTTCTTGCTGCTAGAATGCTATAGAAGTTTTTGGACAGGAGTTTTGTCTTTGCTGCAAAAGAGTGATAGCTACCATTTTATTTCATTGTGACCACACCCACTTTCAATGAAATTAGGCTATTTAACTTTAATAATAGTTAGACGATTTTGTCATATAGGTCATACAGCAAGTCATGTTAAGTCAGTGCTACAAGCCTGGTACTATTTCAATATTTCAGCACAAAATGACCAAGCCACTGAAAGGAACAATAGCACCGACTCTCGTCATTATTTTGTTGTATCTTTAATAATGATGCTCAATACAGAAATGAAATAGGAAAATTATAGAATTAGCAATTCTAGCCTGACAAAATTACTAATAAAGCATTTTATGCAACCATAAAATCATATACATAGGCGTAGGAATGATTCAAAAGTTGGGGGGGCTCAACATTAAAAAGCATGACTTAGCATGTAAACATTGGGGGGGGGGCTAAGCCCCTTTTGCTGAAAAATTGGGG
>NW_003546473.1:132465-135257 GCF_000090795.2 Amphimedon queenslandica | reverse complement strand
ACTATGATATATAAAATAGAATAATAGTAAGCTTATCATTTTTGGTTTTATACATGTGGGCAAAGGACTAGTTTTGGATGTAGCTGAGAAAGTTTGAGATCGCAGAATCTGCAGCGGCTCAGTAATAAAATTCTATATAAGATATGTTAAAACACAACACATATCAATTAAAGTTTAATGACTCAGATATGTTAAAACACATATCAATTAAAGTTTAATGACTCACCGAAAAATTGAATCCAGTGAATAAACTGAACTTGCTGATGCGTTCTCTCAATGACTGAGTAGATGTTGAAGTCAATCCTTTAAATACTAGAGGACAAATCAACTGAAGTTGTATAAACTCGTCCTCAGTAAGAGCTGCATTCTCACGATCAAAAAGTTTCATGACTATTTCAGGTTTAAGTTTATGAAGTTGATGATAAGGCTCACAATCATTGATAATTGATGTAGTTTTAAACTCTTTTTCCTCTTTTTTATGGTTCACATACACAGTTTCCTCTCTACTAAAAACAGCCTTAGCTACAGATGGTAAAGGAATGAGGCATCTCTCACTTACACTCTTCTTTCTAACTTCAAAAGTCAAATCAGTTGGAGCAATAATATATTCTGTGCTTTCACAGAGACAATATTTATTTATAAGGTCGTGAATCTCATTCAAGATGTATGAACACAATTCCAAAGCTTTTTCGCCATCTTTTTTAGAGAGAAGTAATGTAATGCCACGATTACTTTCTGACACTTCTAACAGTACTTTAATACCCTTGTGACTCCAGAATATGCCATTCTTCCATACAGTACACAGACTCTCGTACTGCTGAGCTGGATCAATATCAATCTTACCAGCTAGATCATTATCACGATATTTAAATGAAAAGTGAAGAAGAAGAACATGAAGAAATCGAGTCGATAAGAACTGGTGAGGATTTTTAGGATCACACCATAAGCACCAACCAAATTCAGGATCAAAACTAATTGAGGATGGACACATGGTATGTACAAGAGAAGGAAAGAATAAAACATCATCTGATGATGCTTCATTCCTTTTGATGTAACTACAAAATTTTAAACTGACAAGGAAGTCAGTGAGCATAGTTAGATCATAATTGGGAAATAACTCTGCAAGAACTGAGTGAGGAATAATGCCAGTGTTACTAGTTATTTTCCGATAAACTCTTTTAATAGCTTTAGGAGCAAATAAAACTCCAGTGACCTCAGTCAGTAAAGCATTTTTATTAATAATGATCCAACTATGACTAGAGGAAGAAGGCAAGTACAAGATGAGGCCCTTATCACTGAGTGAAATTAACAACTCAAAGACGACAGAAGAGTCTGATGGCAGAGAAGGGAGATCTACTTTCTTTAACTCCACAATAAGCTCCTTGAAACTAATGAATTCTTTATTTAAATCATTTTCAAGAAAAGAAAAGAGGACGTTACAGTAATAGCTGATTGAAACTGAGGCGTTCAAACACTCTTGGCAACTGCTAGCTATCAGATGCATCAATTCCTTAATCCCTTTTCCTCCTATCATGTGACAATCAGCTGGTACAAATTTTTTAAAAAGTTGCACTTTAATTCCCCTATTTACAACATATTTAACTAGTTCAGCATAATCATCAGTGCTGATAGGAACCTTATCGGCACGACTTCCAACAACTAGCACTTGTGATGGCACAGATAATTCCACACAAGCATTCTCAATGAAATTAAGCCAAAAATAAAGTTCCCTTTTTATGGTGTCGATACTACTAATGAGGCTAACTACTATAAGAAAAACTGCAGGAGAGGACACCATAAGATTCTCTAGTACTGCAGCATGACTACTGTAATATTCAGGATGACCAGCAAAATCAAACAATGTGGTGTTACCAATCTCATGACTAATGATATTGTGTGGCTCTATACCAGCTGTTTGTAATGTTACTCCTGTTACCTCCTTTGAAGGATCATAATCAAGATTTGATCTGTCTTCAATGATTTTAGCAAGTGATGACTTTCCAGCATCTTTATTACCACATATAAAGACTTTGGTGTAACTTTGAATTTTATAATTGATTTGGCACGATTCAAAACGCTCAAACGAATCTAGGATAATTGTCCTTTTTTTACCACGACGAGGAATTAATTCAATCGGTGTTTGGTTATTATGATTTCTTGCAACAGGATTGACATCAGGACGTGAAAGTAAGTCAGAAACTATAGATTGCCAACTATACTGACAAGCATAATGAAGTAGTGTATTTCCAAACTAAATTAACAAAAAAGTGTTGTTATAGACACATTTTTACTCCAATATAATGGTACACCAGGAGTCCATGACTTTTACTGATCATGGACTCCTGGTGAAGCTCATACAGTCATGCCAATTAAAAAATATAAGTATTGTGTATCTTATGTCTGTAACATTGACAAGGCTAGCATATACATGTACACATGTAAAAGCTCATGGCATAAAAAATAATGCGTAAAATATAATTTACTTCTGCTATAATTTTATTAAAAATCACATACCGTACACATGTATTGGCGGTGCTTTATTTTTGTGGTTCTGGGGCTTACCACAAAATTTAAACATTAAAGCGCCATCCCCTTACAGGCTATGTAAATTGTTAACCACAGAAACTAAAACCATGAACTGCCCCACTAGGCCCACAAAAATAACTCTCTACAGTCCTGAAATAGCTGGAAATTTTGGGAGTAAATTAATTTTAATGGATTAGCCTAACTACACTAGAATGAATTATTTAATAAAGCAGGTTTACAACTAGAACAAAACAAATTTTTAAAAT
>NW_003546473.1:121504-132010 GCF_000090795.2 Amphimedon queenslandica | reverse complement strand
TCTTTTAATTAAATTAAGTTATGATAATCATTGGACAATTATACCTGCAGTGTAGGGTTGACATGTTGGTGTTTAAATGGTGATACAACCCTACAGAGGCTTGTTTGAATTATTTTATAGTTTGAAACCAGCAACCCTACAGGGGCTTGTTTGAATTCATTTTATAGATTCAAATCCAACAGAGGCTCAACCCTACACTAAATAATTTTAAAATTTTTTGTTCTAGTTTCCATCCTTTTTTAAATGAACTTAAGCAGTTGTTCCAGAAAAGTGTATGCAAGGCAGTTAAAAAGAAGCATCCTAAACTATTGAAAAGTAAGTAGAATAAATAATAATTGCTACAAAAACAAAAATTATTATAGTTGGCACTGAAAAATATATTTTGACAAGAGTTTTGAAATATTGTATTCAATACAGGAGACCTAAAAGAAGACAAACAAGAAAAGTCATGTTAAGAAATCATCAAAATGTGACAGTATTGGAATGAAGGAAATTGACGGAAGTTGCATTCGATGCATGCAATGATTCCAGGCTACATTAACATAAGGAACAAAATAATGTTGAATAAGGAAGATTTGTGTCATGTGTATGAGTCCTTGAAACTAAATTATGGAAATTTAAATAAAGTGATATTGTTTGTAAATTAAAGTGTCATGCATATAATGTACAGGAAATAAAGAATGAATAAAATTTTTAAGTATTATAAATGTACTTACACATACTGATGGAGCTCCAGTGTGAGATAAAGAGGGACAGAGAGAAAGGGAGACACATGGGGGAGGG
This sequence comes from Amphimedon queenslandica, assembly GCF_000090795.2. Classification (NCBI taxonomy): domain Eukaryota; kingdom Metazoa; phylum Porifera; class Demospongiae; order Haplosclerida; family Niphatidae; genus Amphimedon; species Amphimedon queenslandica. Next base: position 131,227 of record NW_003546473.1, on the reverse strand, counting down.
AGGAACTAAGGGAGGGAGAGAGAGTATGAATTGACAATGTATACATGCATAGGCGGCTGCAGGATTTCACTGCAAGTAGGGCAAAGGTGTGGCTGAAAGTGGGAGTGGTAAAAAGTAGGTGTGGCCATGACCACACCCACATGTCTTGCTCTTGAGTTTAAGTCTGTGAAGACTTCTATTTCAGCCTTTTGTGACAAAATCCAGTTAAAAAAGGCTCTGAACTTCTCATTGAAGAGTTACCCTGCAATTTTTGTTTTCAAGAGGAGAAAATTTAGTACCTAAAAGACCTCTTTCAATATAGAGTATCAGTAGCTAGGTGATTTAGCTGTTCAATGAGTCCTAGCTGACTATGATAATTAATAATGAAGCTGCTATATGAAAGAGTCAGTTATTCTAGCTGCAGGTTACTGTAGATTATGTCTTCCTGAGTGGCCATAGATATGGACCTATGAAGTGGCTGACTGGCTTACTGTGAATAAACCATGTAATTAGCAGCTTATTCTCTGCTAATTATCACTTTGTTGAGCAAAATAATGTAGTTTTTGTCATTAAAATTAGCTATAATGATGAATTAACCATATCATAATTACTAAATAACTATTAATTAACTGCTAATTATGATGATGTCATCTTCCAGTAAGAATTTCTAGTAGGGCATTGCCCTCAATGCCTGCCCCTGCAGCCTATGTATACATGTACATAACATGGGCAACTGACGCAGCAAGTGTAGTTTGTTTGTGTGTTTACTTAAACTGAGTGAAGAAATATTGACTCTTGCAATATACATACATGTACCGTATTTCCTTAAATAAAAGCCCGGGCGTCTATTTGCTAAAATGGTATTTGGATCTCGAAAAAATATATAAAAAATAAAAAAAACTTCAGCCCAGAGCAGGATTCGAACCCGTAACCTCATGCTTTTGAGGTTCTGGAATGTCAGGCATTATCCACAAGACTACTGAGTCACTCCTAGGCTAGAGTTGCATATTTATAGTTTAATTCTATTGCTACCCAGGCGTTTATTCGAATGTGGCTTCTATTTAAGGATTTACGGTACATGTACAAGAATATAAACATGACACTGAGCAATATAATAAGTCTACATGTCATGTAGATACAAAATGAAAACTGCATCTTTACATAACAGGTTGGCAGCTCTAAACTACATGTACATGTACATGCATTAAAGGACTTTCCATATAGCAGGAAATTTTGGAGGGACTTAAATTTGGCAAATTCCTAAATTTGGGTGACTGGTAGATTTTAATCTGGCAAGTCTGTGGCCATGTGCCATTGAGCATGCGCACAATGGCTGAAAATGGTGGATTTTCATTTTGACAAATGGCTATCAAAATGCCAAATTCACCAAATTTAATTCCCTCGGAAATATCCTGCTATACAGTATGTTTTGAAGAATTAATAACTAAATCTACTTTACAAGGTACACATTATCATACTTGAACTTATACTTAAGTACTATTATTAAAAGCACTGTGTACTTGTACTTATACACATATTTTGTAAATGTACTTAGACTTTACTTGAGTACTTAGACTTAGGGTTTTTTATTAAAAAAACACCAAACAATGAAGGATATAATGTAGAAAAAATAAGCAAGCAAAGGAGGTTACTGTACACATACCTGTAGTATAGTTGTAGCAACAGTCACAGGCTTTAAGCTGTATCCATTACTTGCTGCTGGACAGGAGTAGAATCTTATTTTAGTAACCATTTGCTGGAAATAAACTCATGACTCTTTCCAGGTTAATATCCACCATTTTATTTCACTGTAGCAATACCTGCTAATTAATAAGCATTATAAATAATGAATATTATTGCCCTAATAAAAATCCTTCACTAAGGCCACTTCAATCATAGTATCCCATTACAGAGGTGGGGAGCAGGTTTATTATTCCCATTATTAATTTATTCATTATCACTTGTATAAACTATATGCATAAATAATTTTCAACTGGAATACCATAGGTCGGGATATATTTGTAGCTGCTAATATTTATGATTTTTACCACGACCAGCAATTATCATGCATGTAGATACCAGATAAGATACAATACTAGCAAAGCATCCTGATGCAGTGTTCTTGAGTTGTTCTTACTGTTACTAGCTAGCCATTGGTCTTTTTGAAGCTGCTTTCACCAGTTCTTTTCAGAACCACCCTACTTGCCATAACTTGAAACTCTCCACCCATTGCAGTTAGTGTTGCTTATTGGCTTGGGTGTGCTTTGCTATCATGACTGACCGACCAGTAACAATTTGCAGCAAGGAGCTTGGAGGTAGAGGTTCATACAAAAAGTTAACAAAAACAGAACAAGTTGCTATTGGTGAATGGCTCCACTAAAGCTGCATGCTAAAGAACAGAAAATTAGCTCGTGGTCTTGTTGTCATAGCAACACTCTATCGGTTCCCATGGTACTTAATTACACTTTTATTATTGCAAATATTAGCAGCCGCAAATATTACCTATGGTAATCAAAATAGTGATGGGGAAATGTGGGCATAAAATGGGAAAGCAGTATGAATCTAATTGGAGTGGCGTAAATATAATAAATGTCGTAAGGCATGCATGCATGGTATAAAACCGACAATTTATTCTATTATATTTACCTTATTTGAAGAGATGGAAGTAAACTGAAGTATATAAATTATAAACACAAAACTCAGTGGGTGACTAAGCAATACTATGAAAATAATTGAAGTTTATTTACAATAATTTCTCTGACTGGAAGTGATTGGTGTCACATCAGTAGATAGCCGGGTGTTTAGGCATGCACATCATCTCAATATGATCACAGATCAGTCAGTAAGCACCATCAGTTATTGTAAAAGGTTCTTAGGCGAAGGTTTCCAATTTCTCTCCATTAAAATAATACTGAGCATGCGCAGTTGGCTGAATCAAAATGGTGTCCAACCATAGGTGTAGGAATGATTCGAAAGTTGGGGGGGGCTGAAGGGGGCTGAACATAAAACATGTAAATATGTACTGTCATATGTGCTCTCGACAGCTACTGCATGCCTAATTCCTGCCATTTGTTATTGCTACATTATGCCCATTTAAGTAAATGAAGTTTTAAGCTAACAATAACCTACTAACAACTTGAAATAAAGCCATGTGATGGTATTTCTTATTGTTCACCTACCAAAATTTGGAGGGGCTAAGCCCCTCCTGCTGAAAAGTTGGGGGGGGGGCTTCAGCCCCCCCTTTCCTACACCTATGCGTCCAACCACTTGGTGAGTCCATGTGTGCTTGAAAATAACGACAAGAAATCATTTTCTAGAATTACAATGCCAAGCCACACTGCACTAGCGTCCCTCAAGCACAACAGAATGGTGCAAAAATCATATTTCTAGGATAAAAACTCTAGGACTAGTTCTTACTTAACTGTGGAAGAAGAAGGAGAAAGCTGAACATTTGGTGCATGCAGGCATGCATGCATTCATTTGCCGTAAAACTATCTTATGGAAGTTTTTAACTAATTTTTATAACACTAAACTGTTTTGATGAAATTTTAAAGGACATCTGGACTGTCAGATAGGCCATAAAAAATTCTTAAAGATATTAAACGGGCTCAATGCTTCTGGGATGGCAGCCATTTTGGGGGCACGCTCATCCAACTCAACCCTACATACCAAGCGCTAGCGCTTGGTAATATTACCCTAGGCCTGACATTTAGGTTGACACTGAAATTGCATGTATCAAAAGGTCAAATCTTCCACACTTTTGATTAAAAATTGATATTACACTGGCCTAGCATTATATTGTAAACCCACCTTTAATCACATCAATTAAGTTTGCACATGCTACGTACATGTACAATTAGAAGTAAATGGTTGCAAAAACAACCAAAGTAAGATACTGCAGTAAATGTTTGCATGTGGATCACGTATTAAATACAGTCATTATCATATGATTATGGTACTTCATTCATGTGCATGTAGTTTTTATTTATAAAGTTGTGAATTGCGATGAGGTGATTAATGAATGTTTCATTATCATCAACTTAATTTCTTGCTCATGCAAGATACTGCATGTACAGCACAAAATTTTGAGGGTCATAAATTTCACAAATTTGTCAAAAAAATCTATTTTGCAGATTAAAATTACATTGTTATCTTGTATCATATAATAAATTAATTTTGTGGATTTATTCTTTTATGAATCTTCAAAGAATTGCTAAACCAGTGAAATTTATAGCCATCAAAAATTTTGCACTGTACAGTACATGTACCATCAGACTGCTGTTGCTCATAATTTTACAAGGAGCTTATGAAAAAGACTCCTGATAGTGTACAAAGCACCATGCAATGTTGTCTATTATTTGAATGCTAATGCTTCGCTCATATTTTCAAAGAAACAGAACATTACAAGTGTTCTAACCTTGTCCATAGCATTAACATCAGCTCCATTTTTTACTAATATTGTAACTATAGTCTCAGAACCACTTCTAGCAGCATAATGTAGAGGAGTCTTTTGAACCTAAAAAAATTTATTAACCCAGTAACATTAAAAATGAAAAAAAAAGCATCAATATTTGTCTATTGTTTGAATGCTATTGCTTCACTGAAATAACAGTTACATTAAGTGTTCTAACCTTGTCCATAGCATTAACATCAGCTCCATTTTTTACTAATATTGTAACTATAGTCTCAGAACCACTTCCAGCAGCATAATGTAGAGGAGTTTCTTGAACCTAAAAATATTAATTAACCCAGCAACATTAAAAATGAAAAAAAAACGTCAATATTTGTCTATTATTTGAATGCTATGGCTTCACTGAAATAACAGTTACATTACAAGTGTTCTAACCTTGTTCTTAGCATTAACATCAGCTCCATTTTTTACTAATATTGTAACTATAGTCTCAGAACCACTTCTAGCAGCATAATGTAGAGGAGTCCCTTCATCCTACAAGCAAAATAGTAAACAAATTTTTCAAAATGAAATAAGACTGAAAATTGTTGGAAATAACTGCCATTGCTATGATCATGAATTTTTTAACACTTCATCAAAAATATGTATAATTAAGACAAGCTTTTCATGAGTTATCATGCATGAAGGAGCAAGGTACATGTATATGAACTCTTTCAGTTAATAAAAATATGGCAACACTATTAATTGCTTTATTATTATAACTGATATGCAGTGGTACAAAATTAATATCAATAAGAAAAAATATTGTTTTTATTTGTTATAATGCTACAAGAAATCAATTGATAAAATTAAGAGATACATGCTGTTTTGCAACTATTATATCCAAGAAGATTATACCCTTCAGATGGGATTGAAAACTTGATCACATGTGCCCCTCTTCTTAGTTTGGTTTTGTCACCAGAAACAACTGGTGGTAAAGCTAGAGAATGAGAAAAAGCAATTTTTCCCAAAAATGTGCATTATTGTGCTTTGGAAGCTTTTTTATTGCTTCATTATTATTACTGAAGTTATTAAAATGTGACATCATTGGCTATGATTACCAAAACAAAAATGTTTATTTACATGACTTTAAAATTCAAAATAATGTACTCTAGGCATTGCCTTTATAAATAATTTTTAATTCACAAAAACTACATGTTCTAGTAGCTATTATGTTGAGAGAAAATTACACTACATGTACATGTGAATACTTTATTAGTGGTTAATAACTGATGTTAGTTAAGTATGAGATAAAAGTATATGGATGATTACATTTAAATCATTTGCTTTTGGCACTGTTGCATTAATTCTTCATTCAATTAAATGAACTGAATGAAGGTATCTGCATGAGTGTGGCTACAAACTAAATGCTAAAGTGCTCGTAGCCTGGACTTCTACACATTGCACACTACACACACATGCATACACATTCAAACAAACTCTTGTCAAGCATCTAAATAAAGAACAAAATGGTGTCAGACAGCCTGACGCATGTACTTAGGCTTCTTTTTTTTCTCCATTGACTCTTGTATAAGATGCTTTAAGAAACAAGTTTCATGGTGTATGATAGCCTTAAGAATTGTATTTGAATAACATAAGTTGTTCAAATTTTTCTTTTTAAGACAATACATGTACCTTTCTGGTTAAAAATGCCTACAAGCTGAAAATAGGGCAGAAATGTGGTGTTCATATGAATGCATTTCCAATACAAATACAAATATATCAGATATAGATTTCTTATATCAATAAAATTGCTTTGACTCCAAGTCTTGTGTATATGATACACATTGACACTTTATATGCACTAACCCAGTCTTTAGCATTAAGATTAGCTTTATTGTTTACTAGTGCAGTCACCATAATCTCAGAACCACTTCTGGTAGCATCATGTAGAGGAGTCGTTTGGTCCTACATTTAGATATTGAAAAAAACAGTGTAAAATAACTAGGATTGATGCGAATAAGGATTGAATAGCAGTACAACTATGGATATAATACAGCTGTAATAATTATAACTGAGTGTATAAAAGAGATCTATTGACAGCATAGGTGTAGGAATAAGATATTAATTGGCAGGGCAAAAGTTATACATGTAACCTTGACCCTCACAGTAGCTTGATAAATTTCTCAGTGCTTTTGGTAAAATATTTTGAGAGATACATGCATGCATTTTCATAACAGCTAAAATGATCAATTAACCATGTGCAAGTATATGTTATAACGCCCCTGCAAGGCATATATCACATTTATCAGCACCAAACCCAAGGGCCACAGGCCTAAGGGCGAGGTGCTGATAAATGTGATATATGCCGAGTGGGGGGTGTTATAACAAATTAATGTCCCTGCCTAAGCCAAACTTCACATACTGCACATGCGCAGGTGCCACGTGCTACTTACCACAACCCTGTGTGGGATAAGAAGGAGGCAAGGAGATGGCTGCTCTGAAGAAAATATTCCCACGCTCTGGGAAAAAATCAGGAAAAATTCCAAAATTATAATAGAAATAATCCAAAAATTTTCCTACACTGTTGAACAAAAATTAGAAAAAAATTGAAAAAAAATTAAAAACAGAACATTATAGTACTTTCCACAGTAATGGCAGCCCAAAGAAGACCCCCAGGAGTCTCAACATTAACTTAGACTGCCATAGAGAGTGTAAGATGACAATGCAGTGATAATGATGACAATGATCCAACCGGCACCTTTTTGTGGAGCCTTCATTCTGTTTATCAATTATTTATGGCCTATGACTGCTTTAGTCTAGCTGGTCCAGACCCTCTGTTGCTTCTGGCCGAATTCTCTTGCATCGTATAAACGCTCAATGATTCCGGCTAACTCTGTGTCAATAGCTCAAGCAAAACGGCCGGCACTATCACGTTTTCATTAAACTTACAGTCCTTGTTCTGTTAAGTGACAAGTTTATTTTTATTGTTCTTTTTTCAAATCACTATATTTTGTTATTTTTAAGTCCATTTCGAAGTTCTATTGCACTATGTAAACTGTTAACCACAGCAGTGCTTATATCAAACATCAAAGGGATTTATCATGCCCTAGGGCAGTATAAGCGATTTATTGAAGTTTGGCTTAGGTAGGATATAAGTGCTGCTATATCATGCAATTTTCTACTTAATTAGTACATTCCATTATTTATTATGCTTAATGTTGACAGGATGCACATCTCAGTACTGGTTTACAGAGGACTTTTACAGAGAATAAGAAAAAAAAGATACAAAGGTAGAAGGAAACAATAAACAAACAAAAAACACAGTTACTAAAAATACAACAAAGGAAAATAATGTCATAGTGATAGTAAGTCTATCAAGACAATATAGAAACAATAATAATTGCAATAATAATAATAATAACAACAGTAATGAACTAACTAACTAACTAACCCTGAATTAACATTAACCTAACTTATTTTATTTTAATTTATTTTAATTTTATTCGGTTTCGTTACGCTAGCCAATCTTAATTTTCAACTTTGTGCACCATGTGTCTACATGTACAAGTGTATGTGCAGGCAATTACACTATGGTGGCTATAAAAACTTTGTCAAAAGTTGCTACTAAAATTTTTATGTATATGCCTATCAGAAGTTTATCATGCATTTATACATCTATTTTGATAAATTATAGGTGAGAGTACTGTCAAAAGTTACTACTAAAATTTCCATGTTTAGAACTATCAAAAGTTTACCATGCATTTACATTTATTTAATAAATTCCTCATGTAGTAATTTCTATATGTACATGCGTCTGCTTTTTGCTCAAAATGCAGGTTTATACTCTTGCATGTGTATACAAGTGCAAAAGTTAATCAAATTTTAAACTCAGCTAACCTTGTCATTTTTAGCATTAACTTCAGCTCCATTTTTTACAAGTATATTAACTACATGCATATTTTTAGAAGAACTTCTAGCAGCATAATGTAGAGGAGTCTCTCGATCCTATAAACAGAAAAATAGAAATAGTAGAGTGTGAATTTTTTTACAAAAACATTAATAATAATAATGTGTTCTGTCTCTTAGGCCACTTATATTTATATTATATTTCATGATAATAACAATAATGAATGATCTTTTTAACTGTAAAAACAAAATATGGACAAGAACTAAGAAACAAAATCAAATTGAACAGTTAAAGGCTGGCTGCAACTTATACAGCAACCATAAATTATTAAATTTAGAGTTAATAGTTATGAAATAAGTGACAATTACTACAGGGACAAACATAATGATAGGAACATAGATTATAACTACATAAAAAGTGATTCCACAAATGATTATACATAAAATTTTTGAGAGAATCAAAAGATTAAGGGAGAGATCAAGAAGGGGAAGACTATTCTACAAACAAACCACTCAATTGAAGTAGAAATGTTTAGTACAGACGCCTGTACACATACATGTAATTTAGTTTACCTAGACCAGTGGTTCTAGTGGTGGTATCACTGAAGGAGACAAATCACAGGAGGATGTAATATACATTTTAACAAAAAGGGAATGTTAAATAAATCCCTGATTAAGGGTACTAAATTTAATTTAATGAGCTGATTTTTATATGACAAGGTAGAACCTGATAGGATGTACTTGGTTGCTCTTCTTTAGACAAGCTCTAAAACTCTTATGCCTTTTAAGTAATTAGGACTCTACTCCACACCTGTGAACAATAACTGAGCTGTGACCAGACTAGAGTCAGATATAGGACACACTTTACACCAGAGTCATCTATACTGGGAAAGCATACCATGCACATGCATATTATCACGTATATAACTTCTGTTATACTGGTAACATTAGGGATTAATACACTCCTTAAGCTTCTATATCTTGCCATATAGCAAGATCATGTCGTGCTTCACCTCAAACTGTTATGTAGAAGAGAGAAAGTGATAGTGAGCATTTTGAGGCATTCAGGCTGATACTCCATTCAGCACACCATGCAGTTTGTCAGAGAGGAGAAATCAGATGACATTAGGTCTCTATCTGTAAAAGACGACAACACTCTTAGGAATTTCATGTCATCAGCAAATCAATATAAAAATGTATAGTAGACAAAATTCTGTCTGGGATGTCATTGACATACATGTAGATCTATGTGAGAAACAACAAGAGTACTAACAGTCTAACACACTGCCCTGGGGATTCCAGATGTAACCTTAAGACACTGAGAACATTTATAATTGATATAAATGAGACGGAGTCTGTCTGGTAGCACTTGAAGCACAACCATAGTGGTCTAGTAATGCCAATCATTCTGAGTTTATAAAGCAATTCGTGGTGAGGCACAATAT
>NW_003546473.1:88542-121494 GCF_000090795.2 Amphimedon queenslandica | reverse complement strand
AGTGAGATCCCCACTCTTATAAACTGGGCAGATTTTAGGAACCTTCTGTTGCTTTGGCATAGTATGGTACATCTAACAGGTTTGAGTAGAAAGAGGTGATACTAGTATCAATACCTGTTCCGTGCAGGAAGTTCAGAGAGAGGGGGAAGGCAGTAATCACTAGTAGTAAGGACAGAATGGAAGGATGAGTTCCTTACCAAAGACTGCCTCAGGTATACAAGTACAACTTTTGACAAAAGTGACAGGTAAGAGAAGAGGACCCCTGGCCAATTGTTAAATCTAGAGACCACGGCAGATAAATAGGACTCTGGTAAATCACATTCCAAAAAATAGCCTGTCCAATTGGTAGTTAGTAGCCACTCTTTTAACTCAACACCTTGGATATCTCACCTTGTGAATAGCATACCTAATCTCAGAATTATACCACCTGAAAGTTGGTTACTCACAAATTAATCATGTGACTCTAGCATGACTTGGGTTAGTGAGAACCGAACATGATCAATATTTGTGGTGAGGATGGGAACATTGATGTAGGTTTTGATATAGCATTGTCAGGTTTGTATCATAGCATCAGCTTTTTATAAATTTTACAAATTTTGCTAAAAATTCGTAGCAGTACATATCCCTTTACACTATAAACAGGCAAGTAGCTTTTGGCTATATACATGTAGCAAGTATGTACTAAGATATTATCATTACTACTACTATTAATGCTACATTAACTCCAGAAATGGAGTATTATTATGAATTTTTGACTGCGGAAATTTTATAAATTACACGTACCATATACTGAGATATTTTTGTGTTGCTAAATATTTGCAAATTTTACATTTTTAAGATTTCACAAATTAAAATTTTTGCGAATAACTTGCAAACTCCACCACGTGGCAATAAAAATGCAGAATTTCATGATTTTTATTTTTGCGACGGAGCAAAAAAACTGCAAAAATTTGGCTACTCTCATTTTCCCAGTATACGGTATCTACTCTGCATAATTTTTATGTGGAATCTACTTGTTCCTTGTCACTACATTTAAATACACAGTGCTCTTCCATGCTAATTGCAGGCAAGGACAACAATTGTGCTATTACATGTACATCTACATATGTACATGAGCATTCAATCTGGGGTCACACCCACTTGTGAGTACTATACGAGTTGAGTAACATTAATTAATTAGTACACATAATTTCACTCTCTCTGGTTTTATAAATAAAAATTATATAAACCACAGAAATAATACATAAAGAAAGGTAGGTTATAGTTAGGGCAGTTAAAATAAGGTAAAATTTTGTAATGAAACAATAATTTTTTAAAAGTCAAACAAGACACCCTTAGCAACTGATTAGGATTCTCTAGTATATAATTTCTAATTATGTATGTACAAGTTTACATTCTGTATCTATGTTAATTTACACATTACTTAATTAGTTTTGTAATTTCCTCTCACTTCACCTACACTTAATTTGGTGGTCAGTAAGGCTACATCAATTGAAATCTGTCACTTAATCAACTTCAAGACAAGATCTCACCAACTTTCCAAATCCTTCCTAACTGTATAAAGAAGCCTCCTCGAGAGGGACAATGTAGCCCTATGCCCTGAACATATGTAGCTCAACAACACTCTAGAATCTCTTTTCTCCATAAATAGTGTTACACACGATCCATTGTTAGTTGTTATCTAGTTCTTTGGCTATCATTTCTGTTTTTTGCTCTATCAATTATTCATTCAACTTTGATTTTCTATCATCACTCTCAATTTGTGTAACTACTGTTACCAATTTCCCAATCCATACTAAGCTCATACAGCAACTGCTAATGATAAATCAGGATTATAGTTTTAGGTTATTGTATGCAGCCCTGGCTTGTAACTATGAATCCAATAAACCAATTTGCAAAACAAAAAAATTTGTGCCAAATCAAAAAAATTTGTGCCAAATCAAAAAAATTTGTGCCAAATCAGTACCATAAACAAATCAAAAATCTGCCTACTTAAAAATAAGTTTTAAGACACCAAAATAACTGCATAGCCCACACTAATCACTGGTGAGGCCAAATTAAAAATAGTTCAATGTACATTATTGTATATAAAATGATAAAGATAAATAGTAACAATGTATTCAGATATCAAGTACATGTGTATATACAAATTAATTTGCAGAGGCTAGAGTAAGATCATGCTGCAATGGATGCACTTACAACTACACTCTGCAAATGAGACATATACATGTATGTACCTACCTTATCTACAGCATTAACATCAGCTCCACTTTTTACTAATATATCAACTACATTCTCAGAACCACTTCTAGCAGCATAATGTAGAGGAGTCTTCTTATTCTAAAATAGAGTAAACAACAAGTAACAATTATTTTTTATACCAAGCAAATTGAACTTAACACAACATTAACTACTTAAGGCAAAAGGCTGGCACAGTAACAGTTACTGCTGACAATTATTTTAGTCCTGCATAAATCATGAAATGATGTACATGTGTATTTACTATTTAAAAATTTGAAAAAAACTGCAAAGCTGAGATAAATCAAACCCTGTATAGGATGCTCATAACATGACAGAATGGGGCATGTATAGTCCTTCCTTAACGTTTCAGAGCAGCATTGCCATACCGTATAGTTTGAAATTTTTGTGAAATGTAAATTTCGTGGTTTTCGTGGTTATGGGCTGCCCACGAAATTTAAACCCACGAAATCATTGAAGTGCCATCCCCTTACAGGCTATGTAAACTGTCAACCACGAAAATTAAACCACGAATTGCCCCACTAGGAGCAAACCACGAAAATATCGACCCACGAAAATACCAAGCTATACGGTACTTTGCTCCACAGTGCTAACCATGACATAACAATGCAAAGGCATCACATATAATATGAATCTTTAACAATTCACTTTAAGACTAATCTTAAAAGCAAATGAATAGCTAATAGATTAGACAATCTTTAGAAGGGTAGTGTCATCACTGTCACGTGCCTACATTGACATATCATCAAGTAAGAGCAAGTGCAATGGTTCATCACAAAGGGTTACTGCTCTCTAATCTGGCAAAAGGTGTTCAAGAGACTCTATCCTACCATTATCCTAGTTGCAAATCATCTCCTTCAACTCTCTTAACAAATTTGTTAGAGATAATTATCAATTATTATTGTTACATGCAATTAATAATAAAGCCTCTGGAAACCTCTTGAGAGGAGGGAGGAGGTTTGGAATTTCGCAAGGGCCACTCCCTGCGTACCTGCAACCAAACCTGACACCTCATATGGCATCTGGGAATGCCCACCTGCACAGAATGGCAAGGGCAGAAGGGCATCGGCGAGGGCAAGGTATTGCCCTGTGCCCCTACCCCAGCCACGGGATGCTCATGCCCTTATTTCAGGACCAAAATCCCGATGTGGATCGGGAACTTGATGTGGCCCAGGAACCGAGTGGTTATGCTCTCCCCATGGGAATGAGATCCCAATGTGGGGATGGGCCACAGAGTTTCCACACCCCTGGAGGGGAGTGCGGCAAAGAGGACATGGCGTCACCCTGGGATCAGAATCCCACCCCCGGCAAGGACCACACAGAGTAGTCTCCGACCTGGAGGGAGTGCAGGTAACAGACACGAGTCTCAGGATGGTTACAGGCAGAGCAAACATTGATGGGGGAGTGAGTGATGGGGACCAACACCGAACCCAAGCGAGGCTCAACACTCAAATGAGTAGAGAAAGTAGAAAAAAAAATAATAATAGATGTGTAAATAGGGAGGTGGGAGGGAAAATAAGAGAGTCTTAATCTAAACACAGGTAGCCACAACCGCTCACGCTCACAATACTCACAAGACACTGAAGAAGAACCATGCGCATGCGCAGGGAGGAGCCCCGCCTTTCTAATTAACTGTCTTTAAACGCAAGCCTTTAAAGTCTATTTATTATTGTCAGTTGTATCTTATTATTATTGCAATTGCTGATGCGTTTGTGTAAACATTATGTAATCTTTTCCTGTATAATCTGTATTAAGTTTTATGTTATTTGATTATTCTCTCTCTGATTTTTGTTTCTACTTCTCTCCCTCTCTTTCTCTTGAGTTGACTCTTTTGTGATTATAAGATTAATATAAATCTGAGCTCTGCTAACAAAATTTTGTCACATGGCATAGATGTTTTTGTTTGCACACAATTTAAATAGCAGCATCATCAACCCCTTTCTCAACAGGTAGCAATGGGGCATTGTGAGACTAATGGGGCAAGCATTAGCAGATATCTTGCTGGATTAATAGTTGCTTGTTGGCTGTAATATTATAGTAAATGCAGAAATAGGCAAATATAGCATACATATCCCGATGGTCAAAATATTTGCATTTTATGATGTGCAATAATGTACAAGTATATGAACAATGGATAGTAGCCACACATACATGTGGTCTATTAAAACTACACTCAAGTATAGACTAGCTGGTGCTAAGTCTATTCATAGAACTGTAAATAAAGTAAAATTTTTCTGCCGCCATTTTAAAGTTCTAGTGTCTATGGAGCAGTCGTGAAAAGAGCTTATTCTCCAAAAACTGCTGTATTTATTCATGACAGCAATCTTGCTACTGCTTACTGACCATCATCCAGTGTCTAGAGTTGGCTCATCAACTATAAATAAGAGCCATTATGACATACAGAAGCAAAGATATTGCTTTCTCTCATTCTACTCCTGGTAAGCTATGACTCCAAAATGGCGGTAGAAAAATTCTACTTTATTTACGGTATCAAAATCTATGAATATACTGAAAAATCTATGAATATACTGAAAAATCTATGAATATACTTAGCACCAACAGGTCTATAATCATGAACATGACATACACCAATTAAACATTGCAAAAACGACATGGACTACTAACCTCATCTTTAGCATTAACAATAGCTCCATTTTTTATTAGTATAATAGCTACATTCTCAAAATCTTTTCTACTTTCAGCAGCATAATGTAGAGGAGTAATCCAATACTATAAAAGGAGACAGTACCTTTAGGTAAATGTACATGTACATCAAATTACTAAAACACATTACATGGCTAAACTTCCCATGCCTTGCGTGGGCATTAGCAGTTGTAGGTTGCCACTCTGTCATTAAAATGTATCTTTGAATAGTGAGCTAGCTTAGAGCACAAACAAATATTAAATGCCCTAACCCTGTCTATAGCATTAACATCAGCTCCATTGTTTACTAGTGTAGTAACTTCATTTTCAGAACCACTTCTAGAAGCACAATGCAGAGGAGTCTTCAGGTCCTAAAGGTATACAATTAAAAAAACCATAAAGCAAAGGAAAAGTAAAACTTTGTTATACCTAAGGCTCTAAATAGCATATTGAAACCATTCAATTTTTGCAGAACAATATTCCCAAAAATGTGAATTTCTATGTGCAAAGAAGATTTTTTCTCATGAGTAGTAATTAATTAAATTGCAAAATATTTTTTGTAAATGAAGGATGCATCACAAAATTCAAATAAACAAGTACGCAGCATGTACATCTTCGTGACCTGTGGGCAAAGCCCCAGACAATTTTATATACATGTACATGTATAAATTGAATTCACCCATGTGTGAGCAATATAATTCCACTTACACATACTTCAAAGAATCTATAATAGAACCCAGCAACCAACTTGCCCATGGCTCATGAAGTGAATGTTTCAAATGGCAAAATACTGTACAAACAGGACTAAATTTTTGTAATTTCAAGCAGCATGAAGTGGCCAGTTAGGGCATTTACCCTACCAACTACTGCTAAATCAAGTTTCAATGCTACATAATGCTACCTTACATCCACTCTTGCTTACATGTATGTACATGTACATTGTGTGTACATGTACTTTGAATTAAATACTAACCTTGCCAATAGCATTGTTCTCAGAGCCACTTGTAGCAGCATCATCTTGTAGGTATATCTGAACATTTAAGCAGTAATTTATTTTTAAATTTACAAATAAAAATCAAGACACATTTTGCTAATTACAGTTGTATAGACCACCCTAGGCCTGAATTAGAAAAGATATTAATGTGACATAAAGTATCTGCTCAGACGTCAAAATTAGCTACCATTTTGATTGGCAAGTGTGTTATGGAATTCAATCGAGGAACAAAGAAATGGTCTCACTTACCTGCTGTAGCTCTATCAAAAGCTAAAAAGTACTTGTTATAAGAAGAATAGCTGCCTTTGAGCTTCTTTGGTAAAGGATTTGGTCAAACACACTCAAAAATTCTTAATACAGGTGTGTCTGATGTTGGCCCATTTGTTCTCTATTAAAGTTGCCAAGCAAAAAATGGTGACCACAATTTATTTCATTCTGATTAAACCATGCCTTACAACTGTGATAAATTGTAATATTCTTCCTATGCAAGCAATTCTCACCTAGGGTGATCTATAACTAGACTAAAAACTGTACATTCATGTAACTAATTAATCTATAACTTGAAACTATTTTTGTAGACTTAACTTAGTTATAGCAAAACAGCATAGGAATTTCCTAACTTGGTCAAAATGCAGTTGTAAAAAGTTAGGCAATGTAAATGTTTTTTATACATGTAGACTATCAAAAAGATGAAAAGTTATTTAAGCTAACTACTAGGTCATTCTATAATTAAATCAATGTCCCACCAGGATTAAGGCTGATTCACACTGCAAATACAATAAATGTACCATATTTCCTCAAATAGGGGGCTTACTCAAATAAATGCCTATCACTAAAGTCTGTTCAGTTTCACCTGACCTATCGATTTTTTGTCATAACTTTTGGCATGGAATTTAGAAATTTTGTTTGCACCACCATTAGAATCGCTAGGTCCTTCCCGTCCTTTAGATAAAAAATCGGGTCAAAATGATAAGACTTTAGTCTTTTTTGGATGTCCCTGTATAAAATTAATGACATACCTTTGACCACAATTATACTTATCTGCATGGCTTCGCGCATCAAAAACAATTCCAAAGCCACAAATACGTAAAAAATGCAGATGTGACGTAGTTATTTATTAAATGAAAAAAGCCAGGGGTCAGGTGAAATTGAACAGACTTTAGTATCAAGAGCATATTGCCACTATAAATACATTGTATGCATATTTTACCCAGTACTATATGCACCTCTGTTCAAATAGGCTAATTGTTCATCTTCAGTCCCGTGAACATTAAGTCTTGTGTTTGAGCCTGGGTTTTGGCACTTTTTGTTTTATTTTTTTGTAATTTTTAAAGTTACTCAAAAATTGTGACCAAATTTTGCCAAAATGATTGGGAGAGTATTTTTATAATTTTCTCTGATACCTATACATATTTTTATTTAATGTACATATACATGTACAAGTACACATGTAGGTGTAGAAACTTTGAGCTGATTCTGATAATTTTTTAAATTATTTTTTAAAGTTGGCCAAAGCCATGTACATGTAGTGCTTGTCAGCTCATGATCAAAGTATGCTTTTAGCTCACTTAGCATGCTTCATGGGAAACCCTAATCAAATGCTTCTAGTTTACTATACATCAAATTTCAGTGACCAACAATCAACAACCTATACATTTTGTATACAACAAACCACCTGTACTTGCATGGCTAAGTTTAATAACAGTTGAAGCAAAATTCTGACTGTCAGTGCATTCTTAATTCAATAAATTCAGTACAATTTAGGTAGATTGAGATGTTAATTAAAAATATAACTATTAGAGTCCTAAGTTTTGATGCACTGAAAATTTGAAGAAAACAATCATTCATTGAAAATTAATCAAAAATGTCTCATAGTTAAAAATAATACATGCATATCAAACAGGAGTCTGAGACTCACTTATACAAGTATGGAGGAAACTGACAAAATTAGTACAAGCAACAAAAAAACCCACATATAATAATCACTAACCTTGGTCTTCAGTAGTTCAAAAATTTTAGTAGAATCAAAATGTATATTTTTGTAAGCAATGTGCAGTGCTGTTGGTTTCATATACTAAAAACGAGATGCAAGTAAATAAAACTGTATGACAGTGATGACAGTGTTGAAGTTATCAGGGTACATGTACCTATGGCACAACTAAAATCACTCCAATCAGAGTAAAACATGACATACATGTACACATACATGTAGATGTATACTTTTTTATGGATCAATACACTACTTCTTGAACATACACATGTGTGTACTATTGACTTACAAAACCAAATACAGAATTACCTTATAATTTGGAGGTTTATTATGGCAAATGGCGATTTACAAGTGAAATCACCAATATTAAAAACAACAATCATCAATTGGAAACCTGGTTGCAAAACAGTGCAATGCATAAGTATACAACATGTACATGTAGCTCTATATTTTCTTTGTGGGATAGAAGGCATATCACTTGGAACCACAACCACTCTAATCCTATAGAAGTACAATATCCACTAACAGTGAAGTACAATGTACCGTAAACGTGGTTTTCTTCAAGGGAATTATATTTCGCAAAATCTACTAAAATTCCAATTTGCAGATTTTAATTTCACAAATTTAATCATGTATGCCATGCGGGTACTGTATTAAATTAATTTTTGCGAATTTTATTTTTGCAAATCAGCAAAGAATCTGCAAAATTCACAAATTTTGCAACCCTAAAAAACCACTTATACGGTATACTGCATGTGAAAGTGATGTTATGCCACAATGTTCAACTTTGAGGTTAAATACATGCATTACATGTATATACATGTACATGCAGTTATATGTGCAATCATACAATGTACCATATGCATTGTAGGTCAGGATATATTTGTGGCTGCTTATTTTTGCAACAAAAAACTAATAAAAAGGTTCAATTAAATACCATGGAAACCAATAGTGTTGCTATGACAATAAGACCATATGTTTACAGTGTTCTATTCTTTAGTAGCTTTAATGAAGCCATACTCCGCCATTTATTAATAGCAAGTGGTTCTCTATCCATTAGCTTCTTGTATGGACCTCTACCTCCGAGATCTTTGCTGCAAATCCTTGCTGGTCCACATGCCGGCAATAATTAACTACACCCAAGTCAATAATTGGGATAGTCCCAAGATTGGACCAAGCAAGAGATCAAGGATTAGTAACAACAAAAATAACAACCACAAAAACATTGCAACAGAGTGCTTTGCTATTAATAGTGTGGCTTTTTCAATTAAAATTGCATCTGGTAGCTATAGTAATTGCTGAGTGTGGAAAAAAATCACGAAAATAAGCAGCCACAAATATATCCTGACCTACAGTATTATATTAAACAGAATCTAAAATTATGACTTACATGTATCAAATGATTAAACTTGACACTTGCTCCTTTGTCAATAAGTAATTCAATAACTTTAATGTGTCTATTTTCAATAGCAATGTACAAAGCAGTCAATCCCAACTAAAAAAAGAAAATATGATACTAGCACAAAATTTCTACCATGACCATATGCAATAACCAAGCAGTTAATTAATTGCTTAAATTTACAGGTTATAGGAAGATTAGTGTCAGTATTAAAATACACAAAAGGAACGTCCTATACGCAATAGGCTGTGAGGCATGCATGGGCTAGCTGCAAAAAAACAAAAAGGACATACAGGCTGGGACATGCTATCCAAAAAAAGTAAAATCATGAAAAGATTATATTAAATAAGGAAGTTTGCATGGGGTTCCCTACTTCCTTGAGCAAACATTTGTATTTTCTTTTACAAACACTATCAGATCAAAAATCAATGTTTTGAATTGCTTGGATTTGCATATTTATATCAACAGATGTAGCAAAGGATGTATATGTAGAAGTGGAAACAAAGGAAACTAAGCACACTACAATTTTGAGTAGGGCTGGGTGGGTAATATACATACATGTACATGTATATATTGTTGATTAATTGTGCTGTTAAAAACCCACACTGGTTACTAGCAATACATCTGTTAGTACATGTACCAGGAACAATAACAGTTAATGTACTAACCTCATCTATAGCATTAACATCAGCTCCATTTTTTACTAATACATTAACTATATTCTCAAAACCTCTTTTAGCAGAATAATGTAGAGGAGTCTTTTGATCCTACAAACAGAATAAGCATTAATGACCTCAGGTGGGTTTAAGGCGTGCAGCTAGGTCAAAAGCCCATAATCTCAGAAAGAAAGGGAGCTGGTTAGAGTATTCAACCAGGACCAACACTGAGCTGGGCGCAAACTGGCTCAGTATGACAGCCACAGCAACCAAGCATTAGTCTCCAATTGTTAGCCAATCATAGCACTACATATTGTTGATTAATTGTGCTGTTGAAAACCGACACTGGTTACTAGCAATACATCTGTAAGTACACATACCAGGAACAAAAACAGTTAATGTACTAACCTCATCTATAGCATTAACATCAGCTCCATTTTTCACTAATACATTAACTATATTCTCAAAACCACTTTTAGCAGAATAATGTAGAGGAGTCTTTTGATCCTACAAACAGAATAAGCATTAATGACCTCAGGTGGGTTTAAGGCGTGCAGCTAGGTCAAAAGCCCATAATCTCAGAAAGAAAGGGAGCTGGTTGGAGTATTCAACCAGGACCAACACTGAGCCGGGCGCAAACTGGCTCAGTATGACAGCCCCGGCAACCAAGCATTTGTCTCCAATTGTGAGCCAATCATAGCACTACATATTGTTGATTAATTGTGCTGTTGAAAACCTACACTGGTTACTAGCAATACATGTACCAGGAACAAAAACAGTTAATGTACTAACCTCATCTATAGCATTAACATCAGCTCCATTTTTTACTAATACATTAATTATAATCTCAAAACCACTTTTAGCAGAATAATGTAGAGGAGTCTTTTGATCCTACAAACAGAATAAGCATTAAATTACCAATAACTAAAACAAGTTTTACAGAAACTATATGCTTAAATATCAAGTAGCATCGCTATTTAGCATAAACAATATTAATCAATATTGTAATAAATTATCTTAAAATATAAATTTGTAATTTCTATGCAAAGTATTGTTGTTACTCAAAATCCAAATTGAAAATAATTTGAAATCTCAATGAAGCTTTGTTGGTAAACTTTTTTACTGCCAATGCCTGATAGTGTTGAGCAACTATATTGTATGCTAAAAATGTTAATGGCTGTTAGAGTGTAATTATTATATACAACAATTACATGTACATTAATTATCTCTAAAATTGTTTAAACCTTACAGACATAAATAAAATTTATTTGACAAAGACTCAGAGGTTTAATGTACATTCTAATACTTCTGGAGTTAGTTACCTTACATGTAGTCATAGTGTATAGTGTATGTAAAGTGATTGCATGGTGCATGTACCTGTATGAGTCTAGTGCACTAGTGTGTACATGTACATGTATGTTGATAGTGTATAGTGTATCATGTACTAATATAAACAAACTGATGTAGATGGTAATCAAACTACAGTTACATTTACATGTACATGTAAATGGAGATGCATGCACTTTATTCTACTTTGTATATCAACTTGTACCTGTCAGTGCTGTGTGTATTGTTTTTCTGAAATTTGGGATAAGTGCTTTCAAAATTGTATTTGTTTGAATAAACACTCCACAGAAAAACTTTACAATCACTAATTTACATGTAGGTCTGTGCAAAAATTAATTTCATCAGTTATTTATAGTGTTAATAATAAAATTTATAAATTTTAAAAATACATTTAAGTGTGTCAAGGTACTCAAAATGGCCTGACTTTCAATAGGGCCTTGAATGGGGCAAAGTTTTGAGCAAGATACACACAAAGATTTATTTAAGGCTTCTCCAAAAGCAATAGAAGATTAAGAAAACTTCTATGTAAGTATTAGTGAGAGAAAACATTTGCATGCCAGGTAGTGAAAAACCTGGGACATTTAAAAAGCCCTCCCATATAAAAAAAACAAGGAAAAAACAAGAAAAAAACAAGGTTGCGGCATGGTTGTGGCAACCTTGTAACAAGGTTGTTGTTACTAGGTGGTCACCACCTTGTAAAAACCCTGGAATTGAACCGTTTTCCACCTTATGACAACCATGTAACAACCTTGTGACAACCTTGTCACAATGGTGACAACCTTATCACAATGTACAATAAATTCAATAGAATAACTATAATCTGAAAGCCTATCAACACATAATTAATATTGTCATCTTAATCCCATATAATGTCAAATGATTTCTAGATACTTGTAATGTATCTATGATACATGTAGCTAATGTATAAAGATGTGGATGCATATTAATGCTATCATTATTGACTTGTACAAGGGCTCGTCAATGGTCCCCTTATATATGGTAGCAATAGCTTCATATCATCGTGGGGCGCACTTAATGAAACCTCAGTTTCCTGCCAACCTTCAGACAACCTTGTCACAAGGTTGTTATGTTTGTAACATGTTAGTCACAACTTCAGCACTTTTTATACAAGGTTGTCACTAGGTTGCTCACAACTTTATCACTTTTGTACAAGGCTGTTACCAGGTTGCTACAACCTTGCGAGGTTGTGAACCGGTTGTAACAAGCTTGTAGCAAGCTTGAAATTTCTATATGGGAATTGTTAATAACTTTGTTCATAAATAATTACCGTATTTCCTCGAATAGACCCCACACGTCAATTATCACCTGCCCTCAAATAGTCCCCGCACCTGTCAACTTTTGAGTGAAATAATAGCCGCCCTCTAATTGTACCCGCATCAATAAATTTTGGGTGTGGCATTAATTAATGGTGCTGAGCATGCCAACTATTTGCTTAAGTCCAGTGCATAGATACTAGTATCTAATCTATGCACTGAACTTGAGCAAACAGGTATCCTTTGGTTGATCTAGTTGTTAAAAGCACTGTAAACAACCAAGAAGATAAATACTGGAAAAGACGAGGGAAAAGAGCCTCACTTACTACTACCAGTACCAGAGTACTACCGCTATTGCTGGGCATTCTTAATTTCTCTCGTGAGTTAAAAAGCTTCCAGTAGCTAGAGCTGCACTCTAAACATCTTGAGGTAGTAAAGCAAGACTTCTCCTAACAGAAGATTAAGGCCTCACAGATTATTAGCAGAGGTATTAGCCTCAGATGAAATTATTAGTGCCTGCCCTCAAATAGTACCAACCCTCAAATAATAGCCTAATATTATTTTTCCTGAAATTAATAGTAACCGCGGGGTCTATTCGAGGAAATACGGTAGTTCAATTATATACATGTACCAGCCAAATGTCAGTATGCTAAAATTAGGGCTGAAACAAATAGTTTATCATTTGAATAATCGTTCGTTTTGCTGCTATTCGACTAATATTATAACTATTTGGATTATTCGTTTTATTAACTACTGATAAATTAATAATTAATTCGTAATTAATGGGTAATTAATGAACCACAATAACTCTCCACCTGTGACTGTAATGCTGTTCTGAAGACGAGCAAGACAGTGGTACTACTTTTGCCATGGCTAACTGTGCTAGATCGCTCAGGAGCCCTGCCTGGGATCACTTTGAGAAGACAGCAAATAAAAAGGTGGAGTGTAAAGTATGTAAGACCGTTTCAGCTTTTCACGGTGGAACATTGTCAATGAAGAGCCATCTTCTGTTTCGTCATCCTGATCTTTGTAGTTCTAGTAGCTCTGATAGCAAGTCCAGTGCTACCATGGACAATTTCCTGGCTCCAAAAAAGTGTTCTATGGTAAGGTAGAAGGAGATAACATGACAAATTGCAGAGATAGTAGCTAGGGACCTCCGTCCAATATGTATGGCAGCTTGTGACGGCTTCAAAAACCTTATGTCTTACGTTGAACCTGGTTACAGGGTGCCTTCACACAGTCACATTGCAGTACAGTATGTCACTGTCTCTACGACACAGAAAAAGATCAGCTGGTAACCTTGATAAAATAGTGTCAGCGTTGGACTAACGACTGATATATGGACAAGTGCTGCTATTCACACATACATGACTGTTACTGTTCACATTATAGATGATGAGTGGCAGCTGCAGAGCAAAGTGCTGGTGACAGAGGAAATGCCTGAGCGTCACACAGGGCAGCACATAGCTGACAAGTTGCTGAAGGTAGCTGATGACTGGCATCTCCTCTCTGGTAATAAGATACGATACCAGCATGCATTAGAGATAATGCAGCAAATGCGATTAGTGGGCTTTGTCTGACGGGTTGGGATTGCTTTGGTTGTGGTGCCCATAGTCTCCAGCTATGTGTAAATGCAAAACTTGAGGTTTCAGCAATAAGTCAAATGATTGCTTTCAGTAGGAAGATTATTGGGCATTTTAAACATAGCGTAGTTACCATGACAGGGCTTCATGTCCAGGATGTTTCAACACGGAACTCCACTTACTACATGCTAGAGCGTCTTGTTGATCAGTGTGTAGCAATATACGCAGTCATTCAGGATCCAAGTTTTACAAAACCTGAGCATCAATACCATGATTTGAAGGACATGCATTGGGAGCTATTATCTCAGGTGGTGACTGTACTAAAGCCACTACAAATAGCAACTACTGTGCTAAGCTCAGACACCTATGTTTCTTGCTCAGTGATCTATCCTGTCATCAATGGGCTCTTGAGCCACCATTTGGTTGAATAATGATGATCTTTCTTCAGTAAAGCAGTTCAAACAAATTATAACTGAAGAATTGGAGAAGCATTTCCCTCCACTGATTAACTAGCAGTATTAGTGTCAATACTAATTCCACTTATCTCCTAGTTCCTCACGAATCTGTTTTCTTAGGCTATCATTTGTAAAACGCAGATGGCTATACCTGGGGTCCACTGCTACACATTGAAGAGGTAAGCTATCAGCAGATGAGCAAGAGGAACCCCCGGCAAAGAAGAAAAAGACAGGTGATAGTGCTATGAGCTTTCTTCTGGGACTTAGCTCAGATAACTCTCAATCTACATCAATGACCAGTCACCAGGAGATGCAATTGCAATACTTCATTAATGAGCCTCCCCTTAATCCAGATGGTAATCCTTTAAAATGGCGGAGGAAGAATGAGGAGAAATTAAATTTCCCAGATTGGCTAAGATAGCCAGAAAACTGATGTGTTTCCCAGCCACTTCAGTACCTGCAGAATGAGTTTTTTCAACTTCTGGATTGATTGTCAACAAGCTCAGAGCATGTCTGAAACCTGAAAATGTTGACATAGCGCTAGTCTTTTTGAACAAGAACCCTCCATTTAAACCAATGTATACTGTACATTTTTGTGGTTTAACAATTGTCACTCACCCACACACTATTTTACTGTGTAATATTTTATCAATGATTTACATTGTTTATTTAAACCAATTATTTGATTATTTGTTTGTTAAGACGCACAACTATTTGAACAGTAAATGTAGTATTCGTTTCAGCTCTAGCTAAAATACATGTACAGTAGCTCTGATTAGTATTATGAAAATTTTGTGAAAACTAGATAATTCTAATTAAATTTTGTCACTTAACACCAAATTACATGTTCATGTAAATGTACACTGTAATACCATAAAGTGGAAAATTTTGGAGGAAATTAAATTTGGGAAATTTGGCATTTTCATAGCCATTCAATCGCCAAAATAAAATCCGCCATTTTGAGCCATTAGCGCATGCTCAATGGCACGTGGCCACAAATTCGCCAAATTAAAACTAACTAATCACCAAAATTTAGCAATTCGTCAAATTTCACTCCTTCCAAAATTCCATGCTATATGGCACATGAACAATGGCTCTTTGCAAGAAAGACATTTTGTTTTTATTAAATGACATACAGCATATACATCTACATGTAAGTATGACTAACCTTATCTTTAATGTTTACATTAATCCCTTTTTTAATTAATAGTTCAACAATATTAGGATACAATGTTTCAGCAGCAATATGGAGTGCAGTTGGTTGGTTACGCTAAAAGTAAAAATAGGATTAAAACCAAGAATTAGATCTACATGTACAATGCAGTCATTAAAATGTCTATAATAACTTTTGGATGACAAATAGACATGCAAAAATCATGACTAACAATATAATGAAATTCATAGATTGCTCCTTTGTCCATCAGCAATTCAACAACTTCGGTATGTCCCTCTTTAATAGCAATTTCCAATGCTGTCAGTTTCCACTACATGTACATGTATGTATAAAAGAGAAAATTAGATTCATATTCAAACAATCATGTGAAAATAAAACAAATCTGGCTCCACTAAAATAATGTACAGTAGAAGCTGCAAAGAGATGCAGTCTGTAATTACATGTACACATATGTGCTGTATAACCATCAGACTTACTTTGTCAATAGCATTAACATTAGCCTCATTGTTTAAAAGTATAAAAACTATAATTTTAGAACCTCTTCTAGCAGCATAATGTAAAGGAGTCTCTTGATACTACGAGTAAAAAATTGATACAAAAATTTACTAGCAAACATGATCCTATTCCTATAGCATTTGTATCAAAGATAGCACTGTATAGTGGAGGAGATATTTTGCTAAAATTTTGGTAATTGGCTGGTTTTAATTAGCAAATTTGTGGCCATATGCCATTGAGCATGCACATAATGGTACAAAATGGTGGGTTTAATTTGGTGAATGGCTATCAAAATGCCAAATTCACCAAAATTTATCTCATCCAAAATTACCCACTATATAATACATTGTAAAATACTGAATAAGATGATTTATTGACAAAAGTAATGCATGTACATGTATCTGCTAATCAAATTTGTTTGCAAACAGTAATTTTACACTGGCAATTTTTGGAATTTTGGCAACATCTATATTGGCATTACTTCATTACATAACCAGAAACTGCTAATATAATTTTTTGCTAATAAATTATCTGGTACAGTATTATCAAGAGTACACTCTTGGTATGATAATGAAAAGAGTGAAGAATCAGTGAAGAACTGCACCCCATTTTCAAGTATAAAAAAGCACTATAACATGAAATATGCATGTAGGTAAAGCGGGTGGGTTTTTTGAACAAAGAGGCATTTGATGTACATGTTACACAGGCCTGGGGTCAATTACAAATAAATGTAATCTATTACTATTACTATTACAATAAAGTATATTACTATTACCAAGAGTACATGATGGGTATTACTATTACAATATGTCATAGAGATTTTTAATAGGTTATTAATAAAAATAGTCTAATAAGTCATTTTTATAGTATTTAATTAATTAACTCATTAGTGTAACACTTACAGATAATATCTGTGATTACATATTACTTTAATTGACAATTACATATTACCAAGAGTCCATTATATTTAGAGAGAGTGTCAAACTGCCCTATAGTGCTAGTGATATCACCGCGTAGAAGTTTCTTGTTTATCTTTGGCTATTTCCACGCACTCGATAGGTGGCAAGAATAAAATTAAAACTCTCCAGACTCATTCCCATGCTAGGGTGTGTACTCAGCTACTTTTAATTATAAAATGGCCACAGACTACCTCAAGTGTAGCAGGCACCAGACACACTTGTCAAGAAAGCCCCCAAGCAGGGTTGTAGGAAGAAAATTGGGAAGGGTACGGTTTCTTGACACACGGAGTGTGGAAAAAAATTTGGTGACCTAATCAATTATTCATAAGGGGTGTGGTCAATTATCGCAATTTTATTGTTATTATCAAGGTTATTATTGATATTTAAAAGTGAAACCTTGGAAAGAACGGTGTACTACTTTTGTTTTACCAAAAGAGTGCTGTGGGAGTCACAGGAAGGTCAGGCAAACTCGAAGAAGAGCTGCTTCTACTACTACAAGCCATGCTGATGTCTGATGCTGAGGGTGTGTCTGGTTTTAATTAATTAAAAATTGATTTACAGTTAGTTGGGGCGAGCCCCACTCAGGTGAGAAGTCTTCTGTATGTATGTATGTATGTTTGTATGTATGTGTGTCTCCAGTCACACCTATTCTGATCACACCCCATGTGTGCACTACTCTCTATTTAAAACAATGATCTAATGTGGTAGCATTCTGATGAAATATTTTCATTGGTGTGGGTGTGGTTGCAATGAAACAAAAATGGCAACTATCAAGTTATGTGAAACGAGCTCGAGGAAATCTTACTGAAGCTTACTTGCAGCAAATAAGACTGATCTGTTGTCCAGGCACTTCTCCAGCAGAAAGAAGTTAAGAAAGCAGATATACATGTAGATCTAAATCTTAAAGGTCTTTAAGCTTTAATTATTTTGATTGGCAAAGTCAAAGAAAAGAAGGCCTATAGCAGTACTGTGCCTAGCTATACAGTTAAATTATGTTTAAATTGCAGCTGAGATTCTTTGCTAATAAAGAGCAAGCTATAAAATTGTCTTCCAATGGGCCATGCATGCAAGTCAGTGTATGCTTGTGCTTGCCTTTTCAATGTTTTACATTCGTCTAGTATAAATACCCCCTCGACACCATTTTCGATTTTTGGTCCGGCCTAAACCATAGCAACCGTACCGTCTGCTATGGCCCTGCCCCCAAGCTACTATAGACACTGATCTCTTGTACTCCTGTCTATTTATTAACCTAAAAGGGTTTCTAGTTGTGAAGTGTAGCACAGATGATGACCAACAGTGTCTAGTTCTCACTCATCAGAAGCTCTATGACCACCCTCCCCTTGGACTGACATCTAGAGTTAAAATACTTGTGAAGAGAAATGAATATGTTATGCATGTCTGCAATTATAGCTGTCCTTTCATTTTTATTAAGCATTTTTTAGTCTTAGATCTCTGCTGAGCCACTTGTGGTTCATAGGAGCCTCTAGATCTTTTCTCCCACCTCCAGTTGGTGTGCCTGTTGAATCAACACTTCCTCCTACTCCACCAAGTCTCTCATCATCAGGATTTTGTTGCTGTAGCAGCTCTTCCTGGACTTCTCCAAACAATGCTTATACACATGAAACACAAAGGGCACGGTCTAGTTATTTAAATGACATGCCTCTTGGCACAATTAATTCATTCTCATTCTTCATTCTTCTGAACATCAAAGGAAGCGCTAATTAAAGCTTCTACGCGGTGATATCACTAGCACTAAAGGGCAGTTTGACACTCTCTCTAAATATAATGGACTCTTGATATTACTATTATTATTAGTATTACTTGGTACCCTAGCTGTAATCATTACTATTACAAAACTTACAATTACCATTACATATTATATACTCTTGCTATTACCCCAGGCCTAATGTACATACAGCTACAGACATTTACAATGTACATGAACATTATGTACATGTACATGCATGCATAAAGTTCATTTTTGTTGCATAAATGTGCATGTACAATGTATATTGTAATTTACTGCATAATTAATTAATATTGCACATGGACATGCTAACCTCATCTACAGCATTAACATCAGCTCCATGGTTTACTAATATACTAACTATAATATCAGAACCACTTCTGGCAGCATAATGCAGAGGAGTCTTCTTCTCCTAAAATAGAATGTGGTGATCATATTTTAAAATTTGAAAATAAGAGAGTATACATGTACATGTACTGATAATAAGACCTAAAAACTAGAGGATATTAAAAACTTATATCAAATCAAAATCATGTTTCTGTAAAGCTCATACAAGAAAGTTCTTTTTCCTAGAAGAATAGGAAGATTTCACACTAGTTCTAATTAATTTTACTCAAAATTGACAGTACTATACAACATAATGCAGGGCCGCTGGAAGCAATGTAGAAGTAATGAGGCTATGGGTGAGTGAAGTGGGCCCAGCGCAAATATTTTAGCTATAATGCATAATGGACGTTTTACTTATACAATGGCATATATGTATACACTTATACATACACGTACACTTGCACTAATCAAGTTAATTACCATAAAAGTTTTTTAAAATTTAAGACAAGTCAGATTGTAAAAATGTACCAAAAATATTACTTCTATGTTACTTCTTTTATATCTAGATAGTAGCCTATTACTTCTACCGTACGGTTGGTAATATTCGAGGGTCCAAAATTTCGTGTTTTCTCCAAAATGTCCTTAGAAGCTAATATTCGTGGGTACAAATATTCGTGGATGGCAGTTAGCAAACGTCTTTTCACTTGGATCTACTGGACTAGCTTTCAACACATGGCTTATAGTGGAATATGGAGTAATAGACAAAGACTTTGGCTCCTCCACTGGCTTGGAAATGGTAGCTAGAGCTCTGCATGGCCCGTTAATTAGTTTTTATGTGTGGGTGGGTAGGGGTTAAAATTTTGTGGATAAAAATTAACGAAAATTAATACCCCACGAAATTTACGAACCGTACAGTATGTCTAGTAGCAATTCAATTTTTGATTCTTTATACAAGCAATACTCTATTCCAGCATAGTATCTATGATTTCAGTTCAGTTTTCCAAGTAAACAACATTGACCACACCCATAAAATTAATTTTTTTAAATGCTTAAATAAAAATAAAATATTGGTGCTATAAATGTGGTGAGGCTAAAACCTCACCAGCTTCAGTGGTTCTGACGGCCTTGTATTGTATGAGCCATGGTTTCTCTAGATCTCCACTACTCACTGCCTTCAGCTTTGCCTTGGGCAGATATACATGTATTGGGCTATACATGTATAGTATTTATACATTAAAATTATATATTATTATTATCAAGTAATGTACATGTACATGTACATGAGTAAGTAAATGTTGTGGAAGTTGCTCAAACTTTCCTCAATTATCATAACTAACCTTATTTGCAACATTTACATCAACTCCTTCATCGATTAGCAGCTGAACAATATCAAGGCAATTAATCTTAGCAGCAACATGCAGTGCAGTTGATTCATTATACTAAAAAGTAAAATAAACCTATAAATATAATCACAACAATTTGTAAGGCCATGGGCTTACAACTAAATTGTATACACAGTGATTATAGCCAAAAATTAGAGCTTTAAATTAACAAGAAATAAGCAGAAATTGAAAAAAACTGTACTTTACAGTGACACATGCTAATCACTAGTGTAGTTAATTACACATACATTTGTACATGTAATTACTGTAGAATGCATAGTGTACATTGTAGTTCATAGCACAAATTGACAAATATTAAATGCTAGAAAACTTTTGAATTGCCAATTTTTTCAACTTTCAAACAGAATAAAAAATCAACATCTACAGTATTTTTGTCCCTCAGTGGAATAGGACATAGGCAATGTTTGGTCTCAAAGTACCAATTAGAGAAACATTAACAAGGCTCAATTGAAGACAGGAAACACCTATCTACAAACATATATTTACATGTACATGTATTGTATAGAGCAATAACACACTAGCATACATGTAGTGAATAGCTTTTGATCGCTCATTATTTATTGTAATTGACAGTTATTATTGTTACTACAGTATTACATAATTATGGTATGCAAAGAACATACAGAAATATACATTAAAATTGTAAGAAAATTATGAACTAACCATAAAATCAAATATAAAGATTGCTCCTTTTTCAATAAGCAAGTTAACAGTTTCATTGCCACAGTGCCTCTTTTCAATAGCAATATACAAAGGAGCTCCTCCCAACTACATGTAAGAAGGAAAATACCATTAGTTTTGCAGAATAGCACATATTCATTATTCTGGAATGGGGAATTAGAATATACATGTACGGTCAAGGGAAGTACATGTTAATCAATGGCAATGCAGTCCAAAGAGGCCTTGTTGCCAGGTAGAGAAGCAGAGGAACTGAAAGTTGCTGAACTCAAACTTGCTTGAGTTCATAGGAAAGTTTATGAAAGGGAAAAAGCTGATTTAAAAGAATGCATCGCAAGCAAACATTAATCACCTTTTTTTGCTTTTATGGACTTTCCTATATAAACTCAAGCAAGAAACTTTCAGTTGCTCAGTTTAATTCTCTACCTGGCAACAAGGCCTCTATCTTGGACAGCATCGCCATTGACATTCCACTAATAATGCACTTTCAATTAACATGCAATGC
The DNA here is from genome assembly GCF_000090795.2 of Amphimedon queenslandica. Classification (NCBI taxonomy): domain Eukaryota; kingdom Metazoa; phylum Porifera; class Demospongiae; order Haplosclerida; family Niphatidae; genus Amphimedon; species Amphimedon queenslandica. The sequence goes on along the minus strand of NW_003546473.1, from coordinate 99,606 downwards.
TCTCAACCGTATATTCCAATTATTCTTCTCCAAATAATGTATGTGCCATTGATAATTTAAAACATTATTTTACTGGAGACCTTAATAAAAAAAATTTAAAGGAATTGAGCCATTTAACCTGCAAAAGCTTAAGTCAAATTCAGTTCAGAATACACACAAAAAACAGAAGTGCTGTTATAACACAATTTTTGATGCTAAACTTGTCCCCAGAATTAGAATGGATATTGGCATTCTAATTACACTAGCAGCTGTCATTTATGTGTCAAAACAGAATGCATGTGCTGTTTTAGCACCCAACATCTGCTGTTTTAGCACCTAACATCTGCTGTTTGCATAATTTAAAACTCCTTTTTGCATTCTAATTTTGGGGACAAATTTAGCATCAAAAATTGCACTTTAACAGCACTTCTGTTTTTGTGTGTATGTGACAGTTTTCATGCCAACCTGTTTGTTCTCTTTGAACTAGCACTTTGACATGTAGCTACATTCTAAACAACACCTTACAACCACAACAGCATCCCTACCCATATTACCCCTCATAAACATATCATCCTTAACGTCTCAAACTTACTTGAGAACCAGAGCCATAGTTAACATGATCAGCACAGTTTATCAAGTCTGAAAAATCAGCAGCCCCCTTCCTTCGAATTCTGGCGGCTGCCATTATAGTTATATAATCTAATAGTAAATCGGTCATATCATAGATGCTCTCCTTTTGACTTTGAGTCTCCTTCTCAGATGTCTCATCAGTACTTTCGTCTTCCCTGGCTTCCTCACAGGCTTCATCGCTAGATTCGCTGCCTTCATCGGCCATTATGCGGGGGTTAGGCCGGGGGCGGGGCAAATAACTGAAATCATAATGCTGAAATAAGCTGGAGATCTGACATCTGGCAGTCTGCAGAGCAGCTGAACCATAGATAATAGAGTAATTAAATGAAATGATTAGGCCTTGCCCAATTATGCTTTTAAAATTCTCTATTATTCTATTCTTGTATTCTCTTTGTTGTGCCTATTATTCTTTTGTATTATTAGTTTCACCTATTATTCTCAAAAAAGTTATGCATAAAAGTTGAAAACTGAATATAAAACCCAAATTAAACATCATGATTATGGTTATGATGCTTAAATTTTTTGTTTTTAAAAAATTTTTGTATGCTTTTTAAAATTTTGAAATTTTAATTCAAATAACTACTAATAACTTTAATAACTGACTATGAATATCATTAATAATAATTTGGCTGGACGGCCCTCACTAAATCAATTTTGTGTTGCTATAGTATAAACAAAACTACTGATCTACATGCATAGTATATGACGAGCAAAAAGAAATTATAAGAATTAAGAAAGCAAGCGGAAAGTGACTATATAGTATTAATTTTTTTGAGGAATCAAAATTTTATGCTGTATAATCAATGCAGTTGAAGCATCTTAGGACACTTCTTGCTCCTCAAGTGAGTTCTGTTTTGAAGGTGGGCGATAATTAGAAATATTCCTCCCCAGGATGGCCCATCCAAAGTGACAGCTCTCGCTTGGGCTCCTAATAACAGCAAACTAGCAGTGTGTACTGTGGATAGGATTGTACTCCTCTTTGATGAGCATGGGGAGAAGAGAGACAAGTTTTCAACAAAGCCTGCCAACCCTGACGTAAGAAAAAGACTTTCAATTAATAATTATGGGATGCCTCCACTCTTACCCAGATATTCTAAAATGGCATTTTTGTGGGGCCATTTAACATTTGAAAAGTGGTACATGTACATAATAAAATATGCACTTTTAAAATAATGTTTATAATAATAATAATTGAATGTATTATAATATTTTCATGATTTTTGTTTATTTATTTGTATAGTTGTATTTAATATTTTCCTTATTGTTATTATCATACAGTTAGGTAAGAAGTGCTATCAGGTTACTGGTCTAGTGTTCTCACCCGACTCCACTAAGATTGTTGTTGGACAGTCTGACAATATCATATTCGTCTATAAGATAGGAGAGCAATGGTAAGTGGGGCAATGTCTTTATTTTATTTACTCCTTTGTGAAATGTGAATGTACTACATGTATTATAATGTATGTGTACATGTATGTACTTGTAAAATGCTTTGACTTTAAATGCATTCTGTACATGTACATGTATATATGTTTAATTTGATCTATACATACCTACAGGGGAGATAAGAAAGTCATTTGCAACAAAATCATATTACAAGTAAGACCCTTTCCTACATGTACAATATACCCTTTTCTCTAAATTATAAATTTCTAATGCCATACATTTTCTCTTTTTAATCTTCCTCTTATTATCCATTCCCCCCTCTCTTTCCCTCTCTCTCCCCCTTTCTCTCTTTCTCTACCACAGACAGGGGCGTAGCTGAGGTAGGGCCTGAGGGGGCCTGGGCCCTACCATCAAAGTGGCCTTATAATTATATTCATAACTCAAAAGGTTATATTCATTGTTCTTACAATAACAAAAGGGGATGGCTGATAACCACAGCTCTTTTAAAGCTATATACAATGATAATTTCACTCTGATTTTGCTCAGCTTGCAGGAAAATGCCTCCATTTTGTTACGTAAAAAGGGTGTGGCCAAAATCGCGGCGCGCTTTGCGCGCCATTTTGTTTCCTTGCCCTACCGTCACCCAAGGTCCAGCTACGCCCCTGACCACAGAGTGCTGTCACTACCCTTATATGGCCTGTACAGCAGCCAACCTTTATATTTGGTTTAGCTGATGGTAAAGTGAAGCTTGGTAATGTAAAGGGAAGCAAGTCACAGACCATTTATTCATCAGAATCTTATGTGGTATCACTCACTTCAAGGTTTGACTATTTATGCATATTTGTATGCATGTTCAATAAATGCATGTATAGTGTCAACAGAAAAAATAATTATGCATAGTTTCATGTTGCATGATGAAACATGCATGTTACATGCATAATTATTTTAATCTTGTTCTATTAAAGATACATAAAAATGGAAACATGCATGAACATGTCAGAAAGTGTATTACATTGTATGCTTTAAAGTTGAATATAGGCATGTATTAATAGCAAGAGTACATGTTTTTCTATCATTGTTTTTGTTTAATTTCAGTCCTTCAGGTCAAGGTATATTGTGTGGTCATGCTGATGGTACTATAGTGAGATACACTTTTGATAATGACAGTGAACTGAGCAAGGTAGGATAACCTGTGCATGGTTATTGACAAATTATAGTTCAATCCATTATACACGAGTACGTGTCATGTACCCAATTCAAATCAGGGAATCCACACGTACTTATGTAATGTGCATGTACATGTAGATTATACCGTGTATGTGTTTTATAGCCTCAATGCTTTTTATTGTATACTGCATGCTAATTATGGGAATGTACATGTATTTGTAGTTGTATTGAAATATGTTTTATTGGTAGGGTCCAGTTTGTAAGCACAGTTGTTCTCCCTATGCTCTCTCCTGGTCATTGACTAGTATTGTTGCTGCTGGATGTGATAGAAGAGTTATGGTATACAACCACTCTGGTGAGACTATATTAATTATACACATGTATATGTATGTGTCTTCTTAATAGGTTTTATATCGGGAGTTATGCTATTAATATTGTACATTGTTTGTGTGTAAACTGTGTATGACATTTACATGTACATGTACCGTATAGCTGGTAATTTTTGCAGGTTGCAAATTTTGTAGATTTCGCGGATTCCTTCCGGATTCACGAAAATATAATCTGTGAATATCAATTTTATACGGTACTTGCATGGCACACGTGATAGAATTTGCGAAATTAAAATCCGCGAATTGGAATTTTAGTAGATTTTGTGAAATATAGGACCCACAAAAATTACTGGCTATACGGTATTATGGTTATTATTATGCTGTACATGTAGGTAAGCCTATCCAGCAGTTTGACTATTCAAAGGAAGAAGATGAGAAAGAGTTTATGTGTTCAGCGACATCTCCTAGCGGACAGACTGTTGTACTGGGGAGCTTCAACAGGTGAGAGCAAGGACCTGTTTGTTCTGAACTAATTTGTTCTATGTTATTTGACAAAAATTGCAAGGAAAGAATTTTTGTGTTTTATATTTTTCTTGATACATATGCATGTTCTATCAACTTTGAGCTGATTTTGATCAAATTTGGATTTTTAATGAATTTTTGAAGTTATTCAAAAATTGGTCCAACGACCAAAGGCTATACTGCTGTGTAGCCTTTTGTAAAAAGACTAAATTTTCTCAAAAATGGCTAGGAGAGAATTCTCCATTTTAATAATTTTCTGATACATTATACATGTACATGCCTCAGAATTGTATAATTAAACACAAAAAATATCACTATTCTTTTTATATTTTTTCTTAGGCTCAGTTGCTATAGAAAGCTCATGGTTTGGTAAACCGGACAGGGCAATACATTATAGCTACTCTCTCTGTCATGGAGATGAGCAATCATTCTCAAGCTGTTGGAAAATAACTCATTCTCTTACTGAAGGAAGAATTATTTATAGAGACAGTCAGTCAGCAGGTGTCATTTGCCTCTCTTCTCCTCCAAGCTCGAGCATAATTTCATCTAACATTGTATATACTGTTACTATAAACTATATTAATAGCAGTAGTACTACTACCAGAGTTTCTAGTAGTAGGATAAGACCTAGTTCCAGTAGTTTGTCGACTAGTAGCGTATCATCTTCTAGCTGTATGATCAGTAGCAGCAGTAGCAGTATATTCTCTACCACCATTAACAGTGTATTATCTACTACTACCAGTGTAACATCTGCAATTAACAGTAAATTGTTTTATTCTACCATTAAATCACCTACTATATACCAGCAGCAGGATGTCATTTCATAATAGTGTATCAGCTATCATCAACAGTGTTTCATCTTCAAGTGGTTGTGACAGTGTATCAGCAAATGCACAAAATAATTCACAGTTCCTAGGTTCTATTGGAGTTGTCATTGTCCTTGCTGTTCTTATATAGTTTTGTTATCTGTTGTTGGGTAAGTTGTAGTGTATAGTACAATAACTATAAAAATATTTGTGTTTATTATACAGATGTGCAGTACTTGCATGGTGTGTGAGGACTAATGTAAAGAAAGAAAGGTCAACAAATCGTTCTCTTCCAGGAATGCAAATGCCAAGCTCCCAATATCAGATGATTGTCAATCAAGCTACTGATGCTGATCCTAAAGACAGTTCAGATGAGGAACTATCAGGAACGTCTGAACAAGGAGTTTATGATAAAGAAACAGATGAGAAAGAACCACTTTGTGAATTGTCTGTGCAGTTGTTAGTGTTCACTTGGTTGTTTACATTTTTTGTTCTTTCTGTGTTTGCATTGAGTTCAACTTACTAAACTGTCACCAAGAGTATTGCACGAGATGCCTATCCCCCATTAATATGGTCTGGCCCTAGCGATGATTAGTGAACTATCATTAAATTCAATTAAAAATTAACCAACATACCAGAAATCTTTTGTGCATCATTATGGAAGTAGCTAGATATATTTCAGAAAATTCTGGACTTGGTATGTTGCGGGCAAGGTATGTCTGGTAGTAAAAGTCTGAGAGAAAGAACAGCTTAAATTAGTGGTAAATTAAGACAATAAAACACTAAGTGCTTACAATTTTTAGTAATAATTGCATGAGTGTATATCCAGTAAATTAGTATAGCTATCTCAACGATATTCTTGTTTACATTTTTAGTGCTAGACTAATATAGTTTTCATTTTAATTTTATCTTGAAGCTATGCATGCATATTCCTTATATAGCAATATAGCTCTATGTATAGTGTTATTTCTCAACTGCAGGCTATCAAAGAGTAAAATCTATAGTAACTGAATAACCTATGTAAACTGTTGGGACTATAACTCCCCCAAAGCTCTGGACGGCGTGTGATTCTACTTTTACAGGAACAAGATATGAGTCTTACTGTGCTACTTTTCTTGGCTTTCTCAGAAGGAGCTAGTAATGATTTTGAATATATAAATCATCATAATTATTTATTCCTCTTTAGATATAACACTAAGTCCTGTATCAGTTATTTCTTCTATCTATGAACCAGTAAATTTTACTTGTGAAGGAATTGGTAATGAGCTCAATTGGGTAGTAGGTAGTGCTCCATTAAGTAATTATGTCAAGCAACAAAGAGATATAACAGTTCATACTGATAATAATGAAGCTCACTCATTATCATCAGTACTTACTATTACTGCTTGGCCAATAAATGATGGAATTGTGATTGGTTGTCAGATTGTATCATATCCACCATTTGAGCAAGTATTCTCCAACTCCACCAGACTGACAGTAAGAGGTTGGCATGATAATTATGGAGCCTTTCAATAACATTTTTAATATTAGGAATATCATCAGTTGAAGATGTACAGTGGTCAAATGACAATCAGCTGCTATCTTGGTCTCAACCTTCTTTCTATTCTGATGATATTTCTCGAGGCAATGCCATTACTGTTTATAACGTATTTATTGATGGTATCAGTGTTATCAATACTACTGATACTAGTGTGTGGCTAAATACTACAGCATCAGCATTAGATATTGATTGTCAAAATTTTAATGTCAGTGTTATTGCATCTGTTGCGCAATATGAATCATATGGGAGAGAGTATACAATAAATGCTGCTGGAAGTAAGACTTAATTCAATTAGCTAGTTGTGCACAATTGCTATTATATAGCATATTCAATCAAGATATTGAATTATACCATCACATATAATGAAAAAAGAGGCTTTTTCTGTATTAACCTATTGAATTGGGTAATTTAACAGTTATGTACTGATAATTATTTTATTCATGTCTCTTTATAATGGTAGATAAACAGCTCAGCACAATTCTGTAACATTACCATGTATGGGAACCTTTATCCTGATGAAGAAACAACACAAGCTACAACTTATATCATTACAGATATAAGGCATAAAATAATATCATACACAGTGAATGGATTAAAACCATGTAAAACATATACAGCTGAGGTTATTATACTGAATTCCTTATTTGGTATTGAAGATCAAGATGATGTAACAATCTGTAAGTTTAACCAAAATTTTAACTTTTATTAATTTTATTTCTTAAAGCTACATTATCTAATGTACAAGATGTAATTGTGTCTAATGATAATGGATCAGTTAGTGTGCAGTGTGTTTATGCATCTGGATCAGTTGCTGAAGGGTGTCATGTCACATTTATTGATATTATTAATGGATGGAAGGAATCTTTTAATATAACAGGATCAGATAAAAAGACAATATCATTATTAGTTGGCAATTACACTGTCAAAGCATATGATATTATTAATGGAAAGCCTATTGACCATACTTGTGTGCAGTTTGTGAATGTAGAAGTTATTATTGTTTTTCCTTCAACTTCATCCAGCCTAAGAAATAGTGCCACAGTTACTAAAATTAATACTACATTGACTAGTATAACTGTACCAGCAACTTCAGGTAAAGCCTATACTGTATCTATTATTATTATTATTAGATCTATTTTTTCTGGTAGTTCATATTCCTACACTTGATAGCTCAAAAGCTACTATTAATATTCTGGTGATAGCATCTACTACAGTTGGTTCAGTGATTTTATTGATAATGCTGATAATAATTGTTATGGCTATTTGTATCTTGTATGGAAGAAAGAAAAGGGAAGGTATATGATTGCTACAATAAACTTATCATGATTATTTATTTTAGATTCTACTGATGTAACACATAACCCAGCTTATGGGCAAAGTAAGTTGTAATGTTGCTGTTACTACAGTATTTTTATTTATCAATTTAGTTCAACAGATAAGTACACAGTCAGTGCAAAGATCAGTATTAAATACAAATGCTAACCCAGCATATGAACCAGTAATAGTGCATGAAAGTAGAACTGATGATCATGATTACGAACATATTTATTAAAAATTATTACAAGACTAGATCTAAATAATACCTAAATTGAAACTCTTCATATTGCATTAATGTTTTTGAGCTAGATTTTATAAAGTCCAGGTTAAGAAAAAGAACTCGTGCACATCTGCAATGATGGTGATGACGATGACAATCTTGCATAACCAGCCAATTTTATCATTGATCTATGGTTTTCTAAAATATAGCATAAAATAAAATCATCTCATGGGGTCCTTGTACAAACAAATCAGTCATTGTTTTTGCCAGTCAGTCTACACTCAGACGGTACATTTTTGTGGAAGGATCCTTTATGGCTTCACTTCCTGTTACATCACTGTTATAATTAAATTCATTGACGATTCGTTATGAATATCATTAAAATCATTCAAAATTTGAAACACGTGTAGTTGTAGGCTCTTAATTAGATGAAATCTGGAAGAACACATCAACTTTGAGGGGAAATTTACCTGAATAAAATAAGACCCAGCACCAAAGGACAATCACAATGTATTAAGCAAAGGTAAGTACAGTACCAGACCCTTTGGCAAAAGCCCAGCACCCCTGTGAATGATTTGCACAAAAATCAAAGTCAAACAATTTTTATTAAACAAAAATTTTTCACGGCTACATATCTTTGCTTAAACTCAGCGCATGAAAACCAAACTTGTTTCTTTATAACAAGCAACTTCTCCTCTCTTAATGGTGCTAGTTACAGCAGTGTTCAATCATCTATGTAAGAGAAATAAGTAAAATAGTATGGCTAACAATTCTGACATGGTGGAAACCATACAATTTCCTACACTTCCGGTGTTTAGAGAAGTGTACCGTCTGAGTGTAGACTGAGTGCTAAATTTGCAAATGGACTGTTGCTAGCCTCACTTATAGATAACTGATAGCCATTTTTAGTTTATCAATATCATAAGTAGATTCATAGTCCTGCAATTGTCAAGGGAACAAGTTGTGCAAAATAGTTTAAATTTCAAATTCATGTGATGTAATCTGCGCATGCGCGCTATTAAAATTTTAGTCTTGTCTTTTAACTCTTTAATGGCGATGCCTTTTGTTGCTGCCTTTAGCTGGGCCTTTAGGCTCTCAGTCTGTTTTATAATCTTAAATGGAACCCATGGTGCTGGTAAGAGATGAATTAATTTTCATTATTATTAATGATGACGTCAGTTGTAGTGAGCTCTATTCCTGAATCGGTTACTGTCCCCATCTATGAAACAGCAAATTTTACTTGTGAAGGAATTGGCAATGAACTGAATTGGCTGGTACAAAGTTCTACAGTAACAGAATTTATTAAGTATCAAAGAAATATATCAATTACTAATAGCATAAATGGATCTGGTTTGTCATCAGTGTTTACTATTGAAGCTTTGCCAATAAATGATGCAATTCTGATTGGTTGTCAGATTGTATCTTATCCACCATTTGAGCAAGCATTTTCCAATGTCAGTAGACTAACAATTAGAGGTTAGTACAAATAATTCTACTTCATGTACATGTACAAAGCAATTTATTATGATATCAACAATTTTAATCAGCCGCATATTGGCAAAGCTTTGTAATATTTTTGCACGTTTGTGAAAGCCCAAAGAAACCACAGGCTGCTATGATATCTAGCTTCTTTTATTCCTCTGAAATTCATGGATCAAAAAAGAAGTGAAGTATAAATTATGAAACAGGGTGGAGCTGCTGGGGCTGCTGTTAACAAGATTAAGAAGGGTCATGGAATCAGTCATGGAAGCGTCCATACTTCCATTTAAAAATAACTTTAGGATTAAGGCTAGTTTACAATATTGCACTAGGTGTGACATTATGTAAATGTTGGATAGAATTTGGTTTAATTTTAGCATAACGCATGCATCAAAAGGACAGGTCAAACTACCCACACTTTGATGATACGCTGGCCTAGCATCATATTATATACAAACCAGCCTCTCTCTATATTAACAGAGTCGGGATTTTGCAGGGTTCTATCAGTATGGTGAAGCAGGAGGAAAGCTTCCCCCAAACTCTTCAGCTTCCCCCCAAAAACTTTAAGCTTCCCCCCTGTGTACTTCTGTAATTGCATCATGTAATGTACATACATGTATGTACAACCTCCCTCCAGTCAACTGCATGCTCTGGGCTTCCCCCCTCCAAACAAAAATCCCTAGATAGAACCCTGTTTTGTGCCTTTAAGGCCCCCTTTAAAACTGCTAGTGCTTCTTTTCATGAGTTCAACTATTAACCTAGTTTATTGGAGCCCATGTGGTATTAATTAGCCCTGCATAAACCAGCCCCTCTTACTGCAAGAGAGGGGAAGCCCAGAAGGCAAGTGGAAAGTACTCTTTCTTGCATCAGGAGAAGTTGGCTGTGCAAGAAACTTGAGATCATGGTTTACATAATGCCGCGTGTTGTTTTGCATTACAACCAGAACTGTATGATAGACAAATGGCAGCATGCGCCAAAATCTCAATTTGATGAACAAATGAGAGCACTAAAGTGCATACCCTCACTACAATTAATGTATAACAGTTTTAACTAATTAAGTGAAACTTAGGGAAAGTTTTGAAGCAAAAAAAGCCTCAGCAATCTGCACTGCTAGCTGCTGCAGCAATGTAAAGGTGTGGCTGGAATGAAGGTGTGGCTCAATCAAGCTAAGCTCCACCCACACACAACTGATTGGAGCAATTCCTTTCATATCAATGAAAGACAAGGTTTTGTTTTATTATTTCATTTTTTCTGTTTCTCTTTTGCTCTAACTACGAAAAAGCTGCAAAGGAGCCGACTACATTTTGAAACTTTACTAGCTTCTTTTTCCACGGAAAAGACAAATCAAGCATTCCCAAGACAGAGAATAGCTTTTTCGTGGGGTAGTGTTGATTATAAGAATCCTCAGAACTTTAAAAGAAAGCAGTATTAGTTCAAAAACCAACTTCAAGTGAACACGCACACAGACATTTACCATATACTGTATACGCCATATATCTTGCAGGTATAAAATTTCACGGCTTGGCTGCATTTTTTGTATTCTCAAATAAAAATTTTGTGATTTTAATGTAATTACCACATCTACTATACAACTAGCATGCTATTTTGTGGTTTTTTATTTTGTGAATTTTTCCAAAACATGAAAATTGCAAAAATTTAATTCCTGCAAAATATATGGCGTATACAGTA
>NW_003546473.1:85267-88215 GCF_000090795.2 Amphimedon queenslandica | reverse complement strand
CATACATGTACATGCAACATGCATTTGAATACAAAATGATTAGTCATTCACATAAATAAAAATTTGGGCATGTTAAGTCAAAATTGTTCATCCCCTTCCTTTAATATGACGTAATTTTTCTATATTAGGAGTATCATTAGTTGAAGATGTACAGTGGTCAAATGACAATCAGCTGCTATCTTGGTCTCAACCTTCTTTCTATTCTGATGATATTTCTGGAGGCAATGCCATTACTGTTTATAACGTATTTATCGATGGTATCAGTGTTATCAATACTACTGATACTAGTGTGTGGCTAAATACTACAGAATTGGAAATTGACTGTCAAGATTTTAATGTCAGCATTATTGCAACTGTTGTGCAATATGAATCATATGGGAGACAATGTACTTTTGATAGATTTTCAAGTAAAGTATTGAGACAATAATGCATTATTAACTCTTTTGTATAGATTATACAATTACTAAAGGAAATCTTAAAATGATGTACAATGAAAAAAATGACACCTTTAATGTGAACTTGAAAATTGTTGTAAGTTGATTATTTTAAATTTTTGTGCATTAAAGTTTTGTTGATGGATCAATATTAAATCATTGATTTAATTTGATTGTATGATTATTTATATTGCACAGTATTCTTAAAAGCACAAAATCCACAAAATTTGATTTTCAAGGAAATTGTAATTACTTTCTTTGCTAGATAAACAGCACACAATCATGTAATCGTACAATTATTGGGAATGTCATTCCAAATGAGGGGATGAAAGAAAACTATCAGTCTGTAGCCACAAATGAAACCAATTTTGTATTTGAATACAGAATGTTTGGATTACGACCATGTAGGAATTATACAGTTATACTTCACATTTTTTCAATAAACAACGAGTCAAATGAAACTGAATTTTCGTTTTGTAAGCCATAAGTATAAAATGTAGTGTTCATTTATTCTTTGTTTTAGCTACATTTAGTTCTAATGTACAAGATTTAATTATATCTAGTGAAGAATATACAGATGGTTCAGTAAGTGTACAGTGTGTTTATGCATCTGGATCAGCTGCTGAAGGGTGTCATGTCACATTTATTGATACTACTAATGGAAGAAAAGAATCATTTAATATAACAGGATCAGATAATATTATAGTATCATTGTCAACCAGTGGATACTATACTGTAACTGCTTATGATATTGATCATGAAGGGAAGGTTATACCATGGTCATGTGTAACACCTAAATCGATTGCTGTGACAATTTTGTTGAAGACGTATACTCCTTCCTCAATTACTAGTAAGATATTCAATGTCTTTCAATTCATTATTTATATTTTATTAGGCAGTATACATGTAATGTCTCTCTATACATCTGTTATTGATTACACTGAAGGTATCACGTTATACATGTAGATAATACAAGAATCTAATATTATTATTATTATTAGGCAGTATTACACCATCTGTTATTATGCAAACTGAAGCAACATCAGGTATATGGGTTAGCACATATGCTTTCACTTATTGAGTTGTTATTTTTGAAGTAAAATTATTATTTTTCTATCATGCCAAATTTCAATTGACCAATCAGATTGCAGAATACCAGGTTTCTAAATCTATTAGATACCTCCTGGAAACACTTAGAAACCTGGCGCTCTACTCTTATGCTCTTATCAGTCCATTTGTCAAGCTTGGTTGATTCTTTACTGGCCTAGCCTGTTAGATATGTTGCATGTATGTCAACTGTGGTCTTATTATCAGCAGCTTCAAATGTCATGGTAGAAGTTGGTTATGTACACCTCCGTATCGGTTTCTATGGTATTTATTAACCTTGCGACTGCGTCACTCAGTTAATTAATACCATAAAACCTCTACCTCGGTATATAACCTATGCATAGTATTGTTATGAGCATTACAAGGTTTTGTAGGAATCTTGTAACTATTTCCTACTTTTGACATGGTAATTTGCCAGAAAATAACCATGGGGAATTGGGGGTCATATGACAAACTATTAATTGTTTGTAGCAACATACAAGGCAATTTATCATGAGAAATTTGCTCTAATAAATATTAATTACTAATAGTTAGTTAATTGTTATTTAATTTGATTAAACCTCATTTTTAGTCATGATATTTTGTATTGTATAATTTTTTTGTCACATTAGGAATAGATAATATCTCGGTCATAGTGATTGTTGTGATGACAGTTATATGTATTGTGGGAATAACAATATTCATAATAGTAATAATAATCTTAGTGAAAAAAAAGCAAAAAGCAGGAAAAGGTATTAATTTATAAATATTAGTCATAATATTAATGTAACTTTAAATAGTTGCTTTTACTAATCATTGTGGTCAGGGAATGAAAGATCTCCCTGATGGAACAGCGCAGATAGATAATTCACAAATTGATAAATCCACATCACCCGGTGAACCAGTGCCGAACGTTGAATGCATACCACCTGTTGAATCAGTGCTGACTGTTGAATGCACACCACCCATTGAACCAGCTTTGACTTTTGAATGCACATCACCCATTGAACCAGTGCCAACTGTTGAATCCACACCACCCATTGAACCAGTTCCAACCGTTGAATCCATACCACCCATTGAACCAGTGCCAACCGTTGAATCTACATCACCCGTTAAACCAGTTCTAACCCTTGAATCCACACCACCCGTTAAACCAATGCCAACCGTTGAATCCACATCACCCGTTAAACCAGTGCTGACCCTTAAATTCACGCCACCCGTTGAACCAATGCCGACTGTTGAATCCACATCACCCGTTGAACCAGTTCCAACCGTTGAATCCACATCACCCGTTAAACCAGTGCCGACTGTTGAATCCACATCACCCGTTAAACCAATGCCGACCGCTGAATCCACATCACCCGTTGAACCAGTGCCAACCGTAGAATCCACATCACCCATTGAACCAGTGCCAACCGTTGAATCCAC
>NW_003546473.1:81793-85257 GCF_000090795.2 Amphimedon queenslandica | reverse complement strand
TGATGTAAATTTCCATACAATGCACTTAGAGCCATTTTTGGCAAATTTTGTGCACAGTGTCTTGTATTTACCTGAATGCATGTAATTGTGCCAATTAACTCCTGTTGCTAATTTTTAAGCTATGGTAAGAGATTAAATGCACTAAAATTTAACCTGACAGCTTAATATCAAGTTAGTTAGCTCCTCAAAAATTTATCCCCATCAATAAATACCTCTAGACAGTGCATCCATTGCTATAATTCCTTACTTTTTAATTTTTCCTATTAATTTTTCTAAAAATTGTGACAATTCTCCTGTTTGCTTTTTCAGGCTTCAATACAATGCAATTTATACAATTCATCTACTGTTTCTCATTATGATCAACCAGTTGTGCCAAAGGTAAGTTATTATTATAATCTAATGGAGTTATTATTATAACTTGCGTGTGTTGTAGATTGCATATGATTTCTTGGGCGATATTTTTGATCACATGTATCAAAACAAAAATAAAAGAAATGAATTAAACAAGGTATTTTGTTGCAACTTCTAATAAAATTTTTATTGTCCCAATAATTAGCACAATAATTCATTAGAACCTCCTGATGTGGTTTCTGATAAAGCATCTCAATAAAAATTTTGTAATTTTCCTAAAGCTAAGTATTACTTATTATTTTGTCACAGACGTGTATTTTTACTGTCATATTTTTTGGTCTGTTTCCAAAATTGTAGCTTATTGTTATTGTTATTATTTTAAAGAATATTTCTTCTTCTTCTTCTTCTTATTATTATTATTATTATTATTTATTATTATTATTATGATTATGATTATAATGATGATAATGATTATGAACAGAAATAAGCAAGAAAATAAAAGGAGAAACCGTTGATGCATTGGCCTTGCCAAAACAAAGCACAAAATAATTGTTTACATGACTTTACCCTTTAAATTAAAAGTACCAGTATGATGCAGCTAGAATAATTATGATGAAATTGGATAGTTACATTTAAATCTGTGTCCTGCATAAATTACCACTTAATTCCCTAAATCTTTGTAGGCACATGTAATAAGAGTTGCTGCTTTACTGTTGAGTATAAATGTGAGGGTGTAACAAAAGTGACAAATTTAGCTCGGACAAATTTTAGAGATGATATTTTGTGTTAATAGATGGTGTGAAAACATGAAAATTTAGCTAATAAATTGTGTGTAATATTACAGGATTCCTAGGTAAAGACATTAGACGAAACAAAATCACACAATGACACTTTTTATTTTATAAAGCGCCTCTAGCGCCATTTGGCGGTTAAAATGATAAAATCATCGACCCGCCCATATGTTGCTATAGTAACGTAACTGAACAAAAGCATATAGACTAAGCGACTAAGAGAGCAAACTGAATCAAATCAAAGACACTCTTCTCAGAAACAATCACTCACGAGTTAGGATTTATTGTGATCAATGCAGCTGAAGCATCTTAGGACACTTCTTGCTCCTCAAGTGAGTTCTGTTTTGAAGGTGGGCGATAATTAGAATCACCCCTCCCCAGGATGGCCCATCTAAAGTGACAGCTCTCGCTTGGGCTCCTAATAACAGCAAACTAGCAGTGTGTACTGTGGATAGGATTGTACTCCTCTTTGATGAGCATGGGGAGAAGAGAGACAAGTTTTCAACAAAGCCTGCCAACCCTGACGTAAGAAAAAGACTTTTAATTAATCGATTAATAATTATGGGATACCTTCACTCTTACCCAGATATTCTAAAATGGCATTTTTGTGGGGCCCATTTAACATTTGAAAAGTGGTACATGTACATAAAATATGCACTTTTAAAATAATGTTTATAATAATAATAATAATTGAATGTATTATAATATTTTCATGATGTATTTTGTTTATTTATTTGTATAGTTGTATTTAATATTTTCCTTATTGTTATTATTATACAGTTAGGTAAGAAGTGCTATCAGGTTACTGGTCTAGTATTCTCACCAGACTCCACTAAGATTGTTGTTGGACAGTCTGACAATATCATATTCGTCTATAAGATAGGAGAGCAATGGTAGGTGGGGCAATGTCTCTATTTTATTTACTCCTTTATGAAATGTGAATGAATGTACTACATGTCATATATGTACGTGTACATGTATGTACTTGTAAAATGCTTTGACTTTAAATGTATTCTGTACATGTACATGTACTGTGTATGTTTATTTTTGATCTATACCAACAGGGGAGATAAGAAAGTCATTTGCAACAAAATCATATTACAAGTAAGACCCTTTTCCTACATGTATATACGTTTACATGTACAATATACCCTTTTCTCTAAATTATAAATTTCTAATGCCATACATTTTCTCTTTTTAATCTTCCTCTTATTATCCATTCCCCCTCTCTCTCTGTCCCTCTCTCTCTTTCTCCCCCCCCTCTCTCTACCACAGAGTGCTGTCACTACCCTTATATGGCCTATACAGCAGCCAACCTTTATATTTGGTTTAGCTGATGGTAAAGTGAAGCTTGGTAATGTAAAGGGAAGCAAGTCACAGACCATTTATTCATCAGAATCTTATGTGGTATCACTCACTTCAAGGTTTGAATATTATACATGTACATATTATATGCATGTACAATAATGTAATGTGCTTAAATTTTAATTATTATGCATGTAGTTTCAACTAAAAAACATGCATGTTTCATGTTACATGATGAAATATGCATTTACATGCATTATTACATGATAAAAATGGGAATATGCGTAAAAACATGTCAGAAAACTTGTTACATGTACATGTATGTTTGAAGATTGAATATAGGCATGTAGTAACTAGTCATACTCATACATAATGTTGTCTATTATTTTTTGTTTAATTTCAGTCCTTCAGGTCAAGGTATCTTGTGTGGTCATGCTGATGGTACTATTGTGAGATACACTTTTGATAATGACAGTGAACTGAGCAAGGTACATGACTAATTGACTACATGTAGAATATAATGTGTGCATGATTATTGACAAATTATCGTTCAATCCATTAATTGTACATGTACATGAGCACATGTCTATACCCAATTCTATTAAGGGGATTCACATGTATGCATGTATGTAGTACATATGCATTATACTGTGAATGTGTTCTGTAGCCTCAATGCTTCCAATTGTAGACTTTATGTTATTATGGGAGTGTACATGTATTTGTATTTTGTAGTTGTATTAAAATAATTATGTTTTATTGGTAGGGTCCAGTTTGCAAGCACAGTTGTTCTCCTTATGCTCTCTCCTGGTCATTGACTAGTATTGTTGCTGCTGGATGTGACAGGAGAGTTATGGTATACAACCACTCTGGTGAGATTATATTAATTTTACATGTAATGTACATGTACCCCTTAATGAATTTTATATTGGATGTGGCTTAGCTAGGGTACATTGTTTCTGTGTATGTCATTTGTGATCCCATATAATTGATATTATTAGACTGTGTACATGTACATGT
>NW_003546473.1:70111-81783 GCF_000090795.2 Amphimedon queenslandica | reverse complement strand
AGGACTCACTTGTACTCCATATGGACCCTTTGTTAGTTACCTGTGTACAATAGTGTCCTTATTTCTTTGTTATGTTTTTGTATTTAAGTTCTGTAATCTTAGAGCAGTTTTATTCTCTTTTTGTTGTAAAAGTATCTTAACTTGATCTCTGCTAATCTTACTACGTGCAGCAACTCTAGCTAATCGCTATTGTCGTGCAGAATCTCAATAATTATTACACTGTACATGTAGGTAAGCCTATCCAACAGTTTGACTATTCAAAGGAAGAAGATGAGAAAGAGTTTATGTGTTCAGCAACATCTCCTAGTGGACAGACTGTTGTACTGGGGAGCTTCAACAGGTGAGAACAAGGATCTGTTTGTTCTAAAACTCTGGCAATAATATTCAGCATAGTGTGTTACACATGTACATTTTGAACTATACGTTATTATCTTATTAATTTTCTTAAATTTTAGACTGAGGGTGTACAACTGGTCTCCTCGTAAGGAGATGTGGGATGAAGCAACTCCTAAGTTTATTGACAATCTTTACACCATCACTGCACTCACTTGGAAGAGAGATGGATCAAGATTAACATCTGTAATTATCTGTCTTTGTGGATATACACAATAACAAATTATGTCTTCATTTTTTACTTGTTTGCTCCCTTGCTTATACATGTATATTTGCTGCTAATAGCAATAAGTTAACCACTAATGCTTGTACATGTACATGTAGTTTATAAAGACTTCACTACAGATAATCTTTACTTACATGTATGTCATATACAGTCAAACCTGTCTATTCCGGACACCTTGGGACCCAATAAAACTGTCCTTATTAAAGAGGTGTCCTTATTTCAGAGGTTCATCAATACACATTTATATTGTATTGGGACTGATACTACCTGTCCTGATTATAGAGGTGTCCTTATGCTAGACTGTCCACAATAGCAGGTTTGACTGTACTATAATACTTTTATGCATTTATTACACAGTAATAATGATAGGTAATACTTACTATATGTGTTTAGGGTTCATTGTGTGGAGCTGTTGATTTGTTTGATTGCTGTCTTAGACGTGTCACTTATCGTAATAAATTTGAACTAACTTATGTTGGACCCAGTCAGGTAGACACACTACATTATGTATTATGTTACTTTAATCATCATAATAATAATTACCTATACGTACATGTACATGCATGCTCATATAGGCAAATTGCATGTACATTACAATACTGGACAATTTGGACATAAAATTTAACTGTTTTTATTCTTCATTGCTTTATTATTAGGTGATAGCTCCATGTATTGTACTATACAATACTGGACATGAAATTTAGCTTATTTTTATTCTTCATCCATTCATTGTTAGGTGATAGTAAAGAATATTGGTACTGGTGCTCGTGTGATACTAAAGTCACAGTTTGACTATGAGATAGAGAAGGTTGATGTCATGGGCAAGGACAGGTACCTAGTGGCCTACACCTCATCTACCATACTCCTGGGAGACATGGCCAACTGTAAACTCAGTGAGGTAAGAATGTACATGTACATGTGTACATGTATGTTGCATGTACATGCATGTATACGTATACACATGCACATACTTCAATTATTTGCATGTACACGTACATGTACTAATTTTAGTGTTTTATAATTTGCTACTACTTTATGTCACTTTTATCTCGAATGTGTAAGATTAAAGATATACCGTATACGCTAATATTTTCGATGGGTGAATATTTTCGTGGAGAGCACTAATCCACGAATTTTTAACCCTTGAAAGTTTTGCACCCACGAATTATAAGTGTTCTCCAGTTCTCTGACACATTGTAATGTCTCCCTTATCACAGCTTCCAAGATGTCCTGATAAACATGGTAGCCTCTGACGCAAAGATTCAAAGAATACTCTTCATCCAACGCCATAGTTCTGGGCCTGGCTAACTTTGTATCTACACGTGATAGCATGGAGTTAAAAATTCATATGACTAAAGTTTCGTTGGGGTTAAAAATTCGAGTGCCAAAAATTTTGTTGTTGTCCCAGACCACGAAAAAATATCCCCACGTAAGTTTAACCCTCGAACTTTTTATCACTCGAAAATATCTGCGTATACGGTACTATGTGTACATACATGTACATGTACACATGTACATAAAGTGCATGTATTGTGTACTGGATTTTTTACATGTACATGTATATTGTAGCTTTAAATTTTATATAACTTATTTTTTTAATAATAATAGTTATTAATAACTTTTAATTTTTGTAATAATAATGATGTTTTCAAAACTATGTTATAGTTTATGATATCACGGTATCTCTTTATTCACTGACACTTTTTATTGGCTGCCTTATCGATAACAATCATTTTTGTACTTAAAATTAATGTAATGATCCTCCAATTTTGCCACTAATCATCTGCCTTATAAATGATATACAAATTATTATTATTATTATTATCTTTATTATTGTTGTTGTTATTATTGTTTAGATCATGTGGTCTGATACTGGTGGCAATGAGAAGTTTTATTTTGAGAATCAATCAGTTTGTATGATATTCAATGCTGGAGAGCTCACACTGGTAGAGTATGGTATCAACGATATATTGGGATCTGTCAGAACTGAAGTTATGAACCCTCACCTCATTAGGTATGTCATGTGCATTATTTCTTAACTAAAACATAGTGTAAATCATCAGGGGTATGGCATGTGTGCATACACCCTTTCAAAAATTGTTTTACTTGAGCAGTATTAGGCTTAGTTGCATGGGGCTTGGCTCTGACCTTTTAAAGCAGCCAGTTTGAATAGTTGCTAGTGGGTCTCACTTTTTACATTTTTGTGGTTTTACACATGAATCTCATTGATCATATGTACCTGCATGTTACAGGCTTTTTCACAGGATTTTGAGTTTTTGACATAGATGTAGTGCAGCTCAACAGCTTCTAGTGAGTGGATTCAAGTTATTCAAATTTGGCCCAATGACCTGTACTATTAGTAACGCGGTAGCGTTACTAAGTAGGATTCACCCCACTTCAAAATGGCTGCCATGACTTTTGCAGCCTTGCTATATAGTAC
Organism: Amphimedon queenslandica; assembly: GCF_000090795.2. NCBI lineage: Eukaryota > Metazoa > Porifera > Demospongiae > Haplosclerida > Niphatidae > Amphimedon > Amphimedon queenslandica. Next base: position 78,724 of record NW_003546473.1, on the reverse strand, counting down.
AGGGTATTTTGACAAAAGTCACAAGGAGAGAATTCTCTATTTTAATAATTTTTCTGATACATGTACATGTTTTTATGTTGTGTATCAACTTTGAGCTGATTCCAATCAAATTTGGATTTTTTATGAATATTTGAAGTTGCTCAAAAATTGGGCCAATTACCAGAGGCCAAATTTTGTCAAAAATGGCTTGGAGAAAAATCCTGGTTTTTATCATTTTTTCTGGTCGTATATGTGTCCTTATGATGTGTGTCAACTTTTAGCTATAATTTTGATCAAATTTGGATTCTTATGAATTTTTAAAGTTGCTCCAAATGCTATGTACTCTATTATAGTGCTTGCCAGCTCATGAAGAATGCTGTTTAGCTCACTATGGGAAACCCTGATGTAATGCATGTACATGTACATGTATTAGATGCTACACATGTTGCATGTATTGTGTACATGCTCTCTTTATCTCTCTCTCTCTCTCCTCCCCCCTTCTCTCTCTCTCCCCCTTTGTTAGTGTCCGTATTAATGAAAGGAAGCAGAAAGACATTGAACAGTGTAAGATGTTGGCATATCTAATGGACCTTCAAACAATCAGCATCAGTAAGTGATACATGTAACTAGTCAGAAGTCACTCAAATCAATTTTTATTACATTGTATGATGCTAGTACAGGGAATTCGGTCTGATTTTTTAGCAACTTAAAAAAATTTAATTTGATTGGAGCTACATGTAGCTCCAACTATAAGAACATGTACATTGTATATGCTAATTCTAATCACATACATGTAATTTTTGATATTGTACATGTACTGCATGTACATGTAAATGAACCATAATATGTACATGTACATTAATTATAGTGTTGTTGTAGTACCATAATTTTATATAGTTCTAGTACTAGTTCCGGAACTAGAGTTTGATAAAGTTTAGTTGTAGTACTAGTTCTGGAACTAGAGTTTAATAAAGTTTAGTTCTAGTACTAGTTCTGGAACTATAGTTTGATAAAGTTAGTTCTAGTACTAGTTCTAGAACTAGATTTCAATAAATTTTAGCTATTGTTCTAGTTCTAGAGCTAAGTTATAGTTCTTGTACTTGTTCTGACAATAGAGTTTAAGAAGCTTAGTTCTAATTGGAAATAATTTCTAAATAATGCTTCTTTTTGCTTCTGCTGTCATGCTTTAACTGCTTAGCTTTGAACTGAACAAGTATTCAAAAGTCTATTGATATACTTATGCATTATAATCTATGTCTAAGTAACACATTCATACATTATTTGTTATTCAGTCTTTGTTATGTACTAAAATATTTCCCTGACAAATTAGTACCTTCTTTGTCAAGTAATATTGTTCTACAATTCTAGTTCCAAACTAGTTCTAGTGCCACAAGAGAATGTACTTTTAGTTCCAGTTTAGTTCTAGTACTGAGACTCTGGCAAAGTTTAGTTCCAGTTTAGTTCTAGTACTACAAGTCTTGTATAAGCTAGTTCTAGTTTAGTTCTAGTTCTTACATTGGTTGTAAAAATAGTACTAGTTCTAGTTCTTGGAACTAGAACTATGAAAAAAAGGCAGTACTAGAATTGATTTAGTTCTAGTTCCAAGGAACTACAACAACACTAAAATTTAATTAGTTGATTTTTGCTATTTTTCTAGTGGATCTTAGTTCAGGAGTCACTGTTGGCAGTGTGTCACATGATACTAGAATCAATTGGCTTGAGGTAATACCTTCTAAATGTACATATGCATGTACAATCACAATTCATTATACATGTACATGTAGAGTATTGTATAGTATACATGTACATGTAAGTATACTGTATACATTGTGTATTTTATTCTATGTACATGTAGTTGAATGAAACTGGTCGCAAGTTACTTTTTCGTGACAAGAAGCTAAAAGTAAGTGACTGGAGTGGTGTTATATCCAGTGTATTCATCCTCTAAATCACTTCATATGTACACATGTACCTCCTCTTTCTCTCTCTCCATCTCTCTCTCTTCGTCTCTCTCTCCATCTCTTTAGTTGAATTTATATGATGTTGAGTCTGAGACTTTGAGTCCCTTGCTGTCTTACTGCTCTTTTGTGCAGGTAAAATAACTTTGTCATGTTTTTTTGCATTATTTCATAAATTGGTACCTGAATTTTTTTATCAATTGACTTATTAGTCATGTTCCATGTAACATTAGGAGAATTAGGGTACTTGTTACTTATGTTTTAGTCCTAAACATAATTAAACATGTTTCATGTCATGTCAGGTTTTAATTTTGAAAACAAATTCTAAAGTTTTCATTATATAGGCCGTTTTTATGATTTTCAAACACTTATAACTCTTTTATCTTATGTTGTTAATTCCTCGCCAATAGACCACCCAGGGTGAGAATTGCTTGCATGGGAAGACTGTTACAGTTGTAAGGTGTGGTTTAGAATGAGATAAATTCCGGCTACCATTTTGGTTCACAACTTTCAATGGAGAACAAACAGGCCGACATAAGAAAAAACCTGTATTAAGAATTCTGGAGTGAATTTGACCAAATCTATTATAGGAGAAGCTTAAAGGCAGCTGTTTTTTCTTATAACAAGCACTTTTTAGCTATTGATAGAGCTACAGCAGCTAAGTGAGGTATTTTCTTTGTGCCTCCATTGACTTCCTTAACAAACTTGCCAACCAAAATGGCAGCCAATTATGACGTGGGCGGATACCACATATAAAATTAATTAAATTCATAGCTTTTGCAATTCTCACTCTGGGTAGTCTATAAATCATCTTGTACGGTATCATGAACAGTGACATGATTCATGTGTAAATGAATATGATGTATGTGTAGCCTGTCAAAGTTTGAGGGCATTAATGATACATTCTGTAAAGCTCGCATTGTCATGTACTGTACAAATTCTCAATTTTGAAAATTATTATTTTATTAAGCCAAGAAATCAAAAAAATGTGATAATTAATTACAATTATTTATTAAAGAAAAGTGTATGTCCTATAGTGTTGCACGAGTCCTAATGTTATGTTCTTGGCTTTGCTGAACGGCCTGATCCAGTTACTGCCATTCGCAGTAATGCCATCCATAGTTATCAGCATTTGCAACTGCTTTATCAGGATTGGTTTTAGCTAAGTTTTGACTTTGAGAGGAGCCATATACATTATCAACTGTAAGACCAAAAGCATGACTCCATTCATGAATCAATCCAAACTCCTTGGTGTAAGTACCAGGGCTTCCACAAGAAACAGGAAATGTATAAAAAGCAGGGCATATATGCACCTTTTTAACATTATGATAGGTGTAGCCATACGTATTAGGCTTGCAGTGTGGGCCACCATTCACATAAGTAACTGTGTTACCTGCCAATCCATCCCTCATTTTCTTATAGACAGCCTTTACTTTTTTTTCTCTTGCTGCTGTGAAAGCTCCAAACCATTTCTTATACAGATCATTATTGGTAATATTTACTCTATCGATCCCACTGCAGAGCTGCTTGTGAGCATCAAGTGTTCCTTTGTTGTTAGCTGCAGTACCACCAGTAAAGCTAGCACTGCTGCAGGATTCAATGTTAACAGTGTAGTCAACTTTATCTGTTTCGTCTGGCCTCCTTGGTTTTAAGAGAACATGAGTGTCCTCCAAATAGATGTGAATAGATTCCTGTACTGTTGATTCCCGTATTAGGCCATTAGACAACTCACTCATCTCATTCACTGACAGATACTGTAAAGGTCTACTGTACTGTACAGTGTAGATACCATCAGTATCAATGCTAAAGGCATCAGTGATTTGGACTGAGGCAGAAATGCTTTCACCTGCCTTCAAGAGAACAAACTCATCCTTTGTAGGAGGAAGACGATGAATGAATGGTCCATCATATTCGACAGGACTATCAGCAACAGAGACAGTGAGAAATTGAGAGACAAGTCCTTCAAGAGGTGTACCATGTTTCAAGAGATAAAGATCCTCGTTTGCATTGTTGGTGAACTCGAAAGTACAAGCAACTACAGAAAGAGCTTTATTACAAGCCATGTCAAGAGAGATTGGCCAGTCATTAGCACTGCATATACTGCAGGAGAAAAGTAACATTCATTTGATGCAAGCATGTAGTTAACATACCTCAGAGCACTGGTCAGGTAAGTAATGAGACATATACAGAGGAAGGTCTTCATGTTTTTTAGCTTTCCTTAGTCTTCTTCTTCTTATGAGATTGTAGAAATGTGATCTGATCATCTTCTTTTATAGAATATCTGGTTTGTAAAAAAATTGAAGATTATATTACTAAAATTTGACTAATAAACAAAGCCTCTCATTGTCAGTATTAGAAGTAATGCAAGTTTAATTTTGATGCAACTGAAACTGTGAAAGTGAATGAAATACTCACCATTTTGGCTGCTAAAAACTGCATGAATAGATTTACTATCTAATTACTAGTAATCACACAACTGCATCTGTTAAACTTGGCCTTATAACTTGTCTGTACCTAGCACCGTACCACACTATGTATTTGTTTATAATGCAAGCATAATTGATATTGATGTATTTGTAGAAGGAAACTATGAACAAAATATCACTCATGGTTGGGCTATTATGCTAAAGTCTATTTGAGCCTAGAAAGTGATTACATACCCCACCCAATAATTAACACATGCAATATTATTGTGAAAAGTATGGCTGTACTTCTTCATGGGTTATACAACCAACTTGGAGCTAAAAAGCTACAATTGCTTCTTAAGTATTACAATAGATGCGGCAAAAGGAGAGGAATACACTGGTATGATTATTTTTACAACAGAACTTGTAAGTCAATTGTTACAACAAGAAAATGAGGGCTCAGGTGAACACAAATGGACTTTAGCAGTTTTATGAGAATAAAGAGTAGGAGCCTGAATGGTGGAAAGTAATCAGGAAGTATTTGTAGCTAAAATAATAGTAATGATAATTAGCCTCAGCATATAAACATGATAAAAATAGATAGCATATTATGAGAAATTAATGGCATAATAATATAGCAATTTTTATGAGTATGATATTTTCATGTCTAAATACCATACAAGAAGATTTATTGGTGGGAGTAATATTTGGCAAATTTGCCTGTGGAAAGAAATTGGCTGATTTTATATTGGCAGTTTTGTGCCATGCATCATTGAGCATGCTCAGATTGAAGCAAAATAGCGACTTTTATATTGGTGATTTCTTCATAGAACCGCCAATCGCCAATATTAATTCCCCGCCAATAAATCGTCTTGTACGATATCCAGAATTAATTTATGTGACATAAAAGAAGAGGATTGGGGCTCTTCTTACTACATGGTCAGTGATAGTACCAGTATTATACATCATGCATACTAATAAGTTTTAGTGTGATCAGAAAGATTCATTAATTTTTGTTGCCTTAGTTGTCTGTCCACTGGAAGTATCATACTCTAATTTCTTTTAGCATGTATTGATAGAATTGGCATGTCAATTAATGAACTATTCATTGTACTCAACACAAGTTGGCATGAAGTGTTATTGGTCTGTTACTTACAATTTTACAGTTCAGCTATAGTGTGTGTGTGTGTGTGTGTGCAGTATACTTATTACAGTTACACTATTACAGCATTTTTTATTTAATTGGTCTACCGTATATTGGGAAATTTTTGGAAGGAATTAAATTTGGTGAATTTGGCATTTTGATAGCTATTCGCCAAAATAAAATCCGCCATTTTTAGCCATTATACGCATGCTCAATGGCATGTGGCCACTAATTTGCCAAATTGAAATCTGCCAATCACCAAAATTTAGCAATTTGCCAAAATTTTACTCCCTCCAAAATTTTCTGCTATATGGTAATTCACACACATGCACATGGAACTGTATCACACAGACTGCAACAGCAAAATATGAGATCTTTAATTGGACTATCTCCAGTGAACAATCACAACATCATGCAATTAGAAAACACAATAATCTTAAGAGAAAAGAACTGGACTTTAGGACTTCTGTACAACCTTATACTTACATGTACATTTGTATATTATAGTTATGTCAATATCAATACATCAATGGTGCCAGCATTTTATAAGTTTGCACATTTTAGGTGATAGAACTCAATTGATTTTTTTTTGAAACCACAATAAGTAATTGTATGAGTATTATAATTGCATGACTTTTATACATGTACATCCATACAGAAGATCAATTGGATCATGCATTTTAAAGCAAATTTTGTTGCATATAGGCTTGATTGAATGTACAAAATGTCACTCCCTAAAACTTGTCTATTCAGTATAATAATAATAACAATTAATGCTACCAATCACATAATGCCTTTGACTAAATACATGTACATGTACATATACATGCAAATTTTACCTCTCTCTCTCTCTTTCTCCTTAATTCCATTATCTTGTAGTGGGTCCCTCAGAGTGATGTTGTTGTGGCTCAGAACAGAGACAGTCTCTGTATCTGGTATAACATTGATAGTCCTGACAAGGTGACAATGTTCCCAATGAAAGGAGAGGTGACTGGGATTGAGAAGCAAGGAGGGCAGACTCAAGTTATAGTTCAGTCTGGAGTAGAGACCATGTCTTATGGACTGGATGAGGGACTCATTGAGTTTGGAACTGGTACAGAACCATACTTACATGTACTGTGTATCACCAATTAAAAGCCGGGTGTGAATAAATGCTAGGGTAGCAATAAAATTGAACTATAAATATGCGAGTCCAGCCTCTAAATGACATATAGTAGGTGCCTTGCCCTTAAGCTTCCTAAAGTCTTGTGTGTGAGGTCACCTTGATGTTAGCTCAAGTTTTATTTTATTAAACAAAATTTTTTGAGGGCTAAATGCCATTGTAAGAAACATATTATACCCACGGGCTTTTATTTGAGGAAATATGGTAATTTAATTTATTACTGTACTTATTTTTGCTGTTATGTTATGCATGCATGTACGTGACATGTACATGTGCATGTACATGTCACGTACAATGCATGTACAATGTACATTGTACATGTACATGTATACATCATTACATGTACATGTTTTTTTTTGTATGTCATTAGCTATAGATGATGGTGATCATTTGAGGGCTATTCATTTCCTTGAGACACTTGAACTCACTAAAGAAGTTGAGGCAATGTGGAACACATTAGCTGGTATTACACTCCAGGAGGGACAACTGAAGATGGCAGAACGGTATGTACATGTACATGTAACATTTATATTGCATTGCTTACAAAACTATATATGTGCTTTTGTTGTGTAGACTGCATGATTCCATTAAAAATAGGATTTTTTTATTTTTAAAAGTTTTAAAAATTAATATGTACATACCTGTATACCTTAGAGTGACTTTTAATTGCAGGTACTAAATTTTGCGATTTTAACACAAGGTAGATTTTGCTGGCATTAAAAATTGCAATTAAGTAATTATTACTAATAGTTATATAGCATCATGATGTCATTATTAATAATTGCGAGTATTAATAATTGGGATTTTTAACCCAAACGCAAAATTCGCAATTAATAGTACCCACATTTAAAAGTAACCTTAAGGTATGTAGTGTACATTTGTAAGGTGGGAACTACATGTACCAGTTTATAACTAATTTAAATGATAATAATGATGCTATACATGTACATGTACATGTTATTTGTGTATTATCATTTTAAAGGTGTTATGCTGCTGTTCGTGACGTGTCTAAGGCCAGGTACTTGAAAGATGTTAATCAATTAGCAAACAAAATAACAACTGAAACTGTAAGAATTATGTGCATGTGTGTAATTTATAAAAACTATTATTGTATAATTAACATACAAAATGCATGTACATATAATTACATTCTATACATGTGTAGTACCAACAAATTTTAGTGTGGCAAAATTTTGCTAATTTTATCCTTTGGCGGCTGCAGAAGTCCAACTCAGCCTAGGCATTTCTAATTAAAGGGGTGTGGTAAAAGGGTTAAATAGCATTGTTCCTACTTCCGGTCTAATTTTTAACCTAGGCAATGACCCCCAATGCCTAGGCCTGCAGCCGTCTATGATTTTATCACAGCTCTTACAAAAATACAGCATTACTTACTGCTGTGAATAACTGAGGGTGTCAAAAATGACAATGAAATTTTTCACTGTGCAATATCTGTATAAGTAATGCCAGTACATGTACATGTACATGCATGTATTTTCCTCAAATTCCTCTTCTTTCTCTCCTCTTCTTTCCTAGGGTCATGATGGCAGTAAGCATTATTTAATTCAGGCTAAAGTTGCTATACTGAACAAGCAGTTCAAGACAGCAGAGAGACTCCTACTGGAGAAAGGTGATTCAGAGAATGCCATGGAAATGTACATGGAGCTGGGAAGATGGGAAGACGTACTAGCAGTGGCTGAACTTACTGTGAGTTGATTACCGTATAGCGGTTTTTTTCGAGGATAACAAATTTCGCGGATTTTTTCTGATTCACGAAATTAAAGGGTAACTGAAATGGTTTTTTGAGGTATTTATTTTATTGGCTTAATATGATTGCCTGAACTTTTTAATGAAGTCTGACAACTCCCATTGTTCATAAAAAATTATTCACTGAGATATGAGCTTTCAAAAAAGCCCTTTTTGCTTCCTGCCATTTTACTTCCTGTCGGTGGGTGTGGCTAAACGTGA
>NW_003546473.1:57407-70101 GCF_000090795.2 Amphimedon queenslandica | reverse complement strand
CTATAATGGAATGGATTAATCACCAGTCTGCCTCAAATGACGTCACGTTTAGCCACACCCACCGACAGGAAGTAAAATGGCAGGAAGCAAAAAGGGCATTTTTGAAAGCTCATATCTCAGTGAATAATTTTTTTTGAACAATGGGAGCTGTCATACTTCATTAAAAAGTTCAGGCAATCATATTAAGCCAATAAAATAAATACCTCAAAAAACCATTTCAGTTACCCTTTAAATTCCTTGAAAATCAATATAATACGGTACAAGATGGCAGATTAGTGGAAATTCGCGAAAATTAATTCCGCAAGCTTCCGGATATGGGTCATTCGCGAAATTTATTATCCTCGAAAAAAACCCGCTATACGGTAATACTCAAAATTATTAGATCAAATTTTTTACATGTATAATTTTTAAAAGTTGCTCAAAAATTGTGCCAAAGACACAGCTATAGTATAGGTTGTTATGTAATCTTCTGATATTTATAAATATTCTATTTAGTGCACGTACAATGATATTTATGTACATGTTCCGTATACATGGTACATGTACTTTTGTAGAGGTAAAATTTTTACAAATTGCTAAATTTGCTTCCATGTGCCATTGAGAATATGAATAATGGTATTACAGTAATGGTTCTACATGTATGATGGAAAATGGTTATCAAAATCCTAAATTTGCCAAATGTACGTACCAGTATCTTAATTGTCTTTGAAAATGCATTTTAAAAATCAATAATTGGGCGAAGCCCACTAGTTCGAGTAGAGTATGTTTGTCTGTCTGTCTGTCTGTACACGTACGTCACCCCTATTTATCCGTATGAAAAATTTTCCTATTTTAATAACTTAATCTTAATCTTCTTTGAAAACGGGCGTGGTCACAGTGAAATAAAATGGCGCCAGCTATCAATTATTCATTGTTCTTCATGTTCTTGACCTTATAAGTTACAAGTCACTCACTTGAGTCAGCAAGAATGCAAGAGAAGTCTCTACTGTGAGCTTGTAAAGCCTCCACAACTACTGACATAACCTATGACTGCAGTTACTGTCTCTGGCTTCCAACACAACTTTTTTGCTGCAGAATGTGATAAACTGATAAAGAAAATTTGTATTTCCAAGCATGATAACTTCATTACAAACTTACAAACTACTGTATTTACTCATGTACATGTACAATAATGTAGCTCTATACCATATAACCTTTAAAATATAGCGTGGCTAGGGGGCTGAGCCCCTTAATGTTTTACATTCGTCTAGTAATATTATTATTATGTTATTATCATCATTAGGGTCATCCTGATCTTGATGGTTTGAAAGCTTCTCATCTCCAGTGGTTGCTTGATTCAGGACAGGAGGAGAGAGCTGGTGAGATGAGAGAGAAAGAAGGTGACCTTCATTCTGCTGTCAACCTCTACATTAAAGCTGGTTTACCTGCTAAAGCTGCCAGACTAGTTACACAGCATCCAGTAAGAAATACAATGTTGAATGATGCCTATCTTCATGTACATGTAGCTACATAATTTATGCACTGACTTTTTCTATTTATCTTTAATGCTTGCTAACTGCTATGAGCAAGGCAACTTTAATTGCTTCAGAGTAATAAAACTATAGAATAGCAAGCCAAAACCTATAGAATTTTCTTCCATTCCAATTCTGAGCTACTCTGTACAGTCATGCATTACTAATGTGGTACGACTATATTCAAGATCTACTCTGTCTATTCTAGACATGTACATGTACATTGCTTTGCTTGCTTAGGCTCATCCCTTAATGTTTTACACTTGTCTACATGTAGTTTTAATGATTTTAATGTTGGTACAGGAGTTGAGTGGCCAGTTGGATCTGTTGCAGCAGTTAGCCTCATCGCTGATAAGAGGTGGGCTCTTTGAAAGAGCTGGTGAGTTGTTGGAACAAGCTCGTCTCTATCAAGAGGCAATGGAGGCCTATAGGAGAGGAGGAGCATTCCGTAAAGCAATAGAACTGGCCCGAGGTGCGTTCCCTAATGAGGTGGTATCACTGGAGGAGCAGTGGGGGGATCAGCTCTGCTCACAGAAACAGTATGAATCAGCTATACTACACTTTATTGAATCAGGGAATGTCATGAAGGTATGATAATATTGTGACCTACAGTACTACATAATAGTATGTGTATATGCATGTACATGTACATATACATGTACATGTACATACATGTATGTACATACATGTATGTACATGCATGTACTTGTGTACATGTACATGTACTTATTATACACAGGCTGGCATGTACATGTACATATAGCTTTATGTACATAAACTCTTACGATGCTTTTATTTGTACAATCTTATATCACTAACACAAAAATTTGTACATGTAATAAAATTTTACATGTAATAAAGTTCTACATGTACATTTATATTTATTTTATTAATTTCCTTATGAAGGCTATAGAGGCAGCTATACACGGGAGGCAATGGAGCAAAGCAGTTCAAATTGTAGAGACACAAGATCCATCAGCCACTGAAGAGTATCACAAGCAGATTGCTGACCATTATGCATCAATCAAGAACTATGAGGTACATTTAGAGAATGTTATACTATGAACATGTTCTATCTCTACTTAAATGGCAAGAAGAATGATTAGGAGAAAATTCTCAATTTTTATAATTTTTCTGATACATGTACATGCATGTGCATGTACATACACATAATTATTCTTATGTTGTGTTGCAAGTTTGAACTGATTCTGATCAAAATTAATTTTTTATGAATAATTACATGTATATACATGTACATGTACATGTACAATGTGCATGTACTGTATTGTAGTGCTTGTCACTACAATACAAAAAATCTAAAAGAATTTTAAAAAATAGAAAAAATTTTAGTGCTTGTCAGCTCATGAAACTCATGCTGTTTAGCTCACTTAGCATGCTTTCTAGGGAACCATGTACAGGCACATGTACAGGCACATGTACATGTACATGTACATGTGCAGGTACATGTAAAATACATGTAACTACATTTTCCCCTTATTAATTTCCCTCCTCTTTTTCTCCTCCCACCTTACAGCTAGCTGAAAGCTTATATGTGAGAAGTGGTCAGTTCAAAGCAGCAGTGGAGATGTACATCAAGTCCGACCAGTGGGAGCCAGCATACAGGATTGCTGTGGACTGCATGGGAAGTGATGAAGTTCACGGACTCTATTTAGCTAAAGCAGAAGAGCTTGAGACTCAAGGGAGACTGAGAGAGGCTGAGAGACTCTATATACTAGTGAAGGAACCTGATCTGGCCATTAGCATGTATAATAAGTGTAAACAGGTAAGGAGAGAGAGGGAGAGAGAGAGGGGGGAGGGAGAGGGAGGAGGGGGGGAGAGGGAAGGAGTGACATGTACATGTACAGTATGGGGATATGAGGAGTATAAGGAGATTTTTTATAATGGGAGAGAGAGAAATGAGAAAAATCAATAATGGTACAAGTACATACATGTACATGTAGTATTTTAGATGGGTATAATCATTATGCTATTACTGTTTCTTTCTCTCTCCTAACTGGTTCTCCTTTTCTTTCTTTATTCCTTCCTGTTAGTATGAGCCAATGATGAAACTAGTTGCTACATATCATCCTGACATACTACCTGATACACACTTACACCTGGCTAAGGTAAAGGGTACACTGAATGTGATATACATGTAAATGTACATGGACATGCTGTAACATACATCAAAAGCATTATATACATGTACATGTACTTTTACATGTACATGTACATGTACTTTTACATGTACATGTACTGTACACATACATTTTATGTACTGTATGTTAATGATTTGATGCTCTCCCAATGCAGGAGTTGGAAGCTGATAAGCAGTACAGGCAAGCTGAGAACCATTATGTTCAAGGGAATGAATGGAAGTCGGCAGTTAATATGTACAGGACTCACAGCCTATGGGATGATGCTTATAGAGTGAGTGTATATACATACATGTACATGTACTTAATATTCATGGTTCTTTTAGGTTGCAAAAGCTCATGGCGGCAGTAATGCTGCTAATCAAGTAGCTTATCTCTGGGCTAAGAGTTTAGGTAATAATGTACATGTTATATTATTTTGTACATTTTATTGTTTTTGATTATTGTGTCCACGTAAAACACTTGTACATGTACATTTAATGTACATGTACATTTATATATGAGACATGTACATGTATGTGTATTTATTACATGTACACATGTACATTGTAGGTGGTGATTCTGCCGTCAAGTTATTGTCAAAGTTTGGTCTCCTTGAAGCTGCTGTTGATTATGCGACTGAAAACTAGTAATACCAATAATAAATGAATAATAGTAATGTTGAACTCATTTTATTTTTGCTTTGTTTTAGTTCATTTGATTTTGCTTTTGAGATAGCAAAGGCTGCTTTAAAGTCAAAAGTGCCTGAAATTCATTTAAAATATGCAATATATCTTGAGGATGAGGTATTTTGTTAGTCACTATACACAGCACTGTTAGTGTGTTCATGTTGTTAGGGTAAATTCAGTGAAGCTGAGTTGGCATTTATTAGAGCTGGAAAACCAAAAGAAGCTGTTCTTATGTAAGCTATGCATATACCGTACGGTTGGTAAATTTCGTGGGGTATTAATTTTCGTTAATTTCGTGGTTAATTTTTATCCACGAAATTTTAACCCCTACCCACCCACACATAAAAACTAATTAACGGGCCATGCAGAGCTCTAACTACCATTTCCAAGCTAGTGGAGGAGCCAAAGTCTTTGTCTATTACTCCACATTCCACTATAAGCCATGTGTTGGAAGCTAGTCCAGTAGATCTAAGTGAAAAGAAGTTTGCTAACTGCCATCCACGAATATTTGTACCCACGAATATTAGCTTCTAAGGACATTTTGGAGAAAACACGAAATTTTGGACCCTCGAATATTACCAACCGTACGGTACATGTACCTGTTTAATAATGATTGGAAATTTTATGAATTTTATTGTATATAATGTGACCATAAATGTACACATAGCTATAGCCTAGTGTGTGAGGGGATTTTAAGCATTAATTATTTTACTCTTGCTTTCAGTCTAACATTAGATATTTTACCTATACCTCTCTAATGAAGCCTTTAGCTGCTTATTATCTGTTTGTCTGTCCACGTGCTATTGCAATACTCATGCGTGTACAGTTGCATACAACATTACCTTATGCTACGTAGAAAGTTTAAGCCAATTCCAATTTCAATATTTCAAGTTATGGCCATTTAAAAAAATGGGCCGATTTTTGAAAAATTCTCTGGTTTTTTCCGAAAAATGGCTCCGAAGTCACCCCCAGTTTTTATTACATTTTTTGATGCATATTGATGTCCTTATGCTATGTAGAAAGTTTGAGCTGATTCCGACTTCAATTTTTCCAGTTATGGCCATTTAAAAAATGTTCCAATTTTTGAAAAAATCCCTGGTTTTTTCCGAAAAATGGCCGAAAAATGGCTCCGAAGTCACCCCCAATTTTTATTACATTTTTTGATGCATATTGATGTCCTTATGCTATGTAGAAAGTTTGAGCTGATTCTGATTTCAATTTTTCCAGTTATGGCCATTTAAAAAATGTTCCAATTTTTGAAAAAATCCCTGGTTTTTTCCGAAAAATGGCTCTGAAGTCACCCCCAATTTTTATTACATTTTTTGATGCATATTGATGTCCTTATGCTATGTAGAAAGTTTAAGCTGATTCCAACTTCAAATTTTCAAGTTATGGCCATTTTTTAAAATGTGTCAATTTTTGAAAAAATCTCTGTACTATAGCCCATGGTTTTTTCCAAAAAATGGCTCCGAAGTCACCCCCAATTTTTATTACATTTTTTGATACATATTGATGTCCTTATGCTATGTAGAAAGTTTGAGCCGATTCCGACTTTAATTTTTCAAGTTACACGTATGTCCATCTAAAGAAATGTACCATGTGCACTATTTTTGGATGTTATAACATGTAATGTACCGTCTTTATTCTTATCATTATTATTAAAGGTATGTTCATCAGCAAGACTGGGATGCAGCTCAGCATGTAGCTGAGGAGCACTCACCCGAGAGTGTACCTGATGTACTCATTGGGCAGGTAATACACCTTATCATGCACTCCATTGATGTACTCTTGTACCTTGTGGTGATAGGCTAGGGTGGCTTTCCAGAAGAAGGACTATCAAAAAGCTGAGAGTTATTTATTGAGAGCTGATCGTCCTGACTTAGTGGTATCTCAGTATAAGGCAAGTACTGAATAATATTAGAGACACAAAAATGAGAGAGAGAGAGAGTACATTGTACATGTAAAGTATATCCATTTAAAATTTTAAGATACATTTACATGTACTTGTACATTGTATTTGCCAATTTATATCACAGTACTTTGAAATATACATGTACATGTACATTGTACATGCATGTACATGTACTTGATAAACTGATTTGTAATGTGTATACTTTGGTATGATTCTATTATCTTTTCTCTCAGGATGCTGAAATGTGGAATGATGCTCTGAGGATTATTAAAGAATACCTGCCTCATAAAGTAAGCACATATAGTAGTGTGAGTTATTGACTTATTGTTCTATAGCTTGATGAGTTTCAAAGGGAAATGGCTGCCAGGAGTGGAAAGTAAACTATATTCTACATTTGCTATTGAATTTTATCTTTTCCTTCTGTGTTTTCTTTGTTTCATCTTCATTACAGGAATTATCAGGATCTTCTCTCTCAAGCAAAGACATGGGAGAGCAGTGGAGAGTACAGCAGGGCCATCAGTACCTACCTGCTACTAACAGTACAGAACTGTGAGAATCAGGATATACTGATACAGAGCTGGAACAAAGTACTAATCATGATATAATGGGCATATCCTAATAATGAGCCTCATAATTTATGTTGCCATGCTTTATTTTTATTCTAAAATTTTCCAGTTTTTTTTACAAATGTTCATAGCTCAAATATTTCATAGCATAAGGACATTAATTATGTACATGTATCAGAGCATTTAGGGTATAGTTACATATTTACATTGTACATGTACATGTACATGTATAGTATGCCAAATTGCCAATGTTTTAGTGAATGGGCTTCTATTTGAAACCTCTTTATAGTTAAGAATATAATGTAATGGACATTAATGCATATACATGTACATGTCAATTTACAGTGATTGTGTCATTTGTACATGAGTATGTAATATTAATGATGTACATTTTATTAATGATTGTTGTATTGTGTAGGCTGTTGATTTGTGTGTTAAGTTTGCTCGTGAAAAAGAAGCTGATGTGGTGAAGCTTGTCTGCGATAGACTAGCTAACATTAATCGCTACAGTGAGGTAAGACTGTCCTCTATTTATTATTTACATGTAGTTTAAAATAGCTTTATTCCTGTGGGTAAAGTCCCATTCAATGTTTTGTAATGTTTATACTCTCCATGTACATTATGTACCTTAATTTAGTCAGGGTTTCCCACTACAATACAGTACATGGCATTTGGAGCAACTTCAAAAATTCACAAAAAATTTGGAATCAGCTTAAAGTTGATGCACAACATGAGGACATGTACACATGTATATGTATCAGAAAAAATACAAAAATGGAGAATTCTCTCTTTTTAGTCATTTTTGATGAAATTTGACTGAAGACCAAAGGCTTGGTTCGACCAGATTTTTGAGCAACTTTAAAAATTCATAAAAAACCAAATTTAATCCAAGTCAGCTTAAACTTTTGACGCAGCATAAGAACATGTATATGTATTAGAAAAAATTATTAAAATGGAGACTTTTCTCCTAGTCATTTTTGACTGATGACCAAAGGCTATAGCCTTTGGTCATTGGCCAGATTTTGGAGCAACTTCAAAAATTCATATAGAATCCAAATTTTATCGGAATTAGCTCAGAAAAAAATTATAAAAATGGAGAATTCTCTTCTAGTCATTTTTGACAAAATTTTGGTCACTGGCCTGATTTTAGAGCAACTTTAAAAATTTATAAAAAGTCTGAATTTGACCAAAATCAGCTCAAACTTTTTACACGACATAAGAACATGTATATGTTTCAAAGAATGTAATGAGAATTGAGAATTTCATTTTCCCCGGGATATTTTGTTGAGCAACTTTGAAATCCACTGACAAGAATCTAAATACTATACCAAAATCATGTGGGAAACCCTGTGTACATTTCTTATAATAGTGGCAATCTGTAATGCATATACACGTACATTTATTAAATTATGTATGTATTAATTCAATTACTTTCCTTTTCTTTCCTCTTTTGCACATAAAAACAATCACACACACACACAGGCTGGTGAGCTATTTATTAGTTCTGATATGATAAAGGAAGGAATTGATATGTTCATATCTGGAGAAGAATGGGAGAAAGCTAGACATGTAGCAAAAACTATAGCACCAAGGTATGGTAACTGTAACTGGGTTCACCCTACTCTTCATGCTCTCTCCTCCCTCTCTCTCTCTCCCCTTCCCTCTCTCCCCCCCTCTCTCTCTCTTCCTCCCTTTCTCTCTCTCTCCCTTTCTCTCTCTCTTCTCTCTCTCTTCTCTCTCTTTCTCTAGGTTTGAGCAGTATGTTGAAGAAGCTTATATTGATTTCTTAAAAGAGAGGAACAGACCAGAAGAGGTATTTGTGTACATGTACATGTATGTATAATTATATGCATTGATTATGTGGCTATTGTTAACAGATGCAGCGTGTTGATCCTGATGGTGCCCTTAAGATGTACATGCAGTCAGGAGAATGGGACAAATGCTTACAACTAGCCAAGGAACTGGTAAGCATAATATAATGCCCATACATTTATATGTACAAGTACAGTATATTTAATTTTATGTATAATATACATGTACATGTACTTGTGAGTGTTCAGTAATGGGTATAGTTCACTAAAGTGGTTTATTTGTTATTTCAGGTGCAAGTAGTAGGCTCTAAAGCCAATTGCTAATATTTAATTATAGTATACATTTGTATCTCTGTCTATCTCCTCAGGGTCCCAGTGTATTATTCAAATATGTGGCATTATATGCAGCTCATCTGATAAAGTCCAATGCTTCATTGTCAGCTCTTAAACTCTTCACTACATATGGGGCTCCTCCTTTACCTCAGAACTTTAACATATACAAGAGGCTCTGCATGGAAGTGTTTGGAGAGAATCTTGAAGGAGGGACAGCTTATCCAACCTACTCTAGTCTCAGGAATATGTTATTCTCTATTGTAAGTACCTGTTAGTATACAGTACTGTATATAGTAATGTGCATACATTCTTACTCATGTACATGTATATCTTGGAAAAATTCCAATTGTAAATTTCTGCTATAATTCTATGGAATATGGACACATACAATACACACAAGAATTTATACATACATTTACATGTACATGTACAGTGTACAGAACAATGAATGAGTACATGTGTTTATGCATATTCACTTAGTGCACTGAGTTTCCAATGTACAATGTATTATTGAATAACATACTTGTATGCTGTTGTATAGACATATTATGTATTATTGTGTCATTATTTCTCATGCTGTTCCTTCTCCCTGGCAGGTTGATGAGCTATCACGTACATCAGAGTCTGGCAGTTTGAGTTGTAGAGAATTTGAGCAATATCTATTGGTATCACATTATCTTGCTACTCGATCAGCTTGCAGTAGAGTACCACAGCTGAATGGTATAGTTGCTAAGATATCAGTATCACTCCTACGACACACTGATGTCATACCTGCTGATAGAGCTTTCTATCAAGCTGGGATGTACTGTAAGGTCAGTATTATAGAGTATGGTAGGAAAAATAGAGGAGAGAGATCGAGGGAGAGTAATGATACCATACTCACCCCAATTAATGCACCCTCCTATTTATTACACCTTTACATGGCTTTAATAATAAAAACTTAGCCTCCTGGTCAAGATAATTATATTATTGGGATGTACATGTATGTTGTAATTAGACATCTGTTACAGGCATGTACATTGCTATGCACCTCCATCTCCTCCAGCTTTCATTCATAACTGTTCCTATCTAAATAATGTAATGTAATCATTTATCAAGAGGTTTGTTAATTGGACCAGTATGGTAATATTATTTGTGCGCCAAAATATTTGGATTGTGCATGCACCTGTACCTATTTAGTGATTAATTGTGTTCTATCAATAGGCAGTTGGATTGGAAAGCATGGCATTTATATTCTATAACAGATTCCTGGATCTCAGCGAAGTAAGATCTTGTTAATAGTATAACCAACAGTATAGCTATGATGATATATATTTTTTCCAATCTCAGGCTATTGAAGAAGGTTCATTGGATATGATTGATAACAGTGATTTTGTTGATACTGATATTCCATTTGAAGTACCACTGCCAGAACAACCTTTCATGACAGTAAGGAAACATACATGTACAGTACAGCTGAATCTACACTCTCATTAACATGTATATCCTATACTACAGAAACTTGTTGTAAGAAGTTGTTATCAAACTACTATAGCTCACTCTCTATTATAGATAATTTTTATGCCCCTTATGTCAATTATTTTTGCTTCATGTTCACACTATACAAACACTTAGCATGCATGTATGTACATGTACATGTACCTATAGGATTACATTATAAAGTGCTTCTGTTTGTTACAGGAGGATAAACGAGAAGAGATTAAGGAATGGGTACTGGCCCTCTCCATGGACAGACAGGTGACTCATAACAGGAATTAATCCATTACCTTATTCCTTTAATCATGCAGGTGGAGCAAACACTACCACTTGATGATGAGAGACAGACTTATGTTGCATCACTGACATCACCTCATACTGGAGTCACTTCATTACCTTGCATTGTAACAGGTCCGGTACTAAGATACATGTACATTTACATGTGTACCTTTAGCCAAATATCCTCTGGGCAACTTTGTTGTTTGGTATATGTACACGTACTTTATTTTCTGATGTGCAAAAAATCCTTTTTCTGGCAGCCAAGTGTCTCAGTAGAGATCAAAGTATAACCACAGAGTTGCCTTACTTACTTGCCTAGGGGATGAATTTGATCTAATCTATAAGTTGCCTAGGGGATGGATTTGATCTAATCTATATGTAAACTGTCTGGGATGCAATAATTATGTATGTGTGTAGGTTATCCAGTATTGAAGCAAAAGGTTGAGTTTAAACGAGGTGGGAGGTGTGCTAACAAAGGGGACTGGACCAAGTTTGTTATGAATACAAAGGTCAGAATTATAAAGTCAGGAAACTGAAAATAATTTCTCTCTTTCTCTCCACAGGCATCTCAAAATGAAGAGTGCTTGGATGTTGTTCATTTTATAACCAAGTGGTGCGGTCAACCTCTTAATCCAGCTCACACGTTCTAAGACATAAAAGTTTACTATAGTAAATGGTGCATATCCCATTAGCAGATACATCACTTAATATTATTTTATCAAAAAAAGTTTTTTAAAACATTGCAGCAAAAATTAATAATTATGTTTCAGAAGTAGAAGTAGCCTCACAGAGTACTCCTTATTTCAGGCATCTGGTGCTAGCTATATGCATGTTTCCATTTTCCCATCCTTTTTCATTTGAACTGACTTGGGATCACCTGCCACTTATTCCTAGGTTATCCTTAATAGCTTTTTTAATAATAATAATAATAATTGTGCTGAAGACTCAGTTGAAGACATCTCCTGATTCTCTTCACTATATTATGCTCTACAGCCCTTGTTCAATGTAGTGACTGGTGAGGCTCAGGGGAGACCAATCAATGATTTTATGTAGCTAATCTATATAGGCTTTACCCAGTGCCCACAGTTACTCCAGGCTTGATAATATTCATAACTTCAGCTCTAGTGGTGTATCAATCATTAACTTAAATTGAATTTTGAAATTATGTCACTTGCTGTCAGCATGCAATCTGGTAAATTATTTTGTCATAAAAATGAAACAAGCTTGCAAGAAGAAACAAAAAAAAGAATGCATTTTGCAGCAATATAAAATTAAAATATCAAAACTATCTAAGAGTAGCATTACAAAAGTATGATGAAAAATACACACTTAATTCAGTTGCAATAATACTTAGAAATAAAACACTCAAGCTACTTTTTAAAGTAAAATTTTCCTCTCAAAGTGCTTCTGATTTCGGGCATTTGATGATACTTGTACGACATTTCATAATCAATTGGATTCCCTGATACTTCGTAATTTACGAGAAGTAAGAGTTCATCAAGACTAAACCTGGAAGAATATTTGGGATCAAGAAATTTACACAATGCTTTTATATATTGTGAACCAGTTTCGACACCTCTTGTAGCAACGTTACCATCAGAAGTGCTAAAACCAATCAAGAAGTCGGCCTCTGGTGGTAATGCTCGAAAACCATCAGCAACCATCTTTTCTTCTTTATTTGGAGGCAATGGCACAGACGAATCAGCAGCTATAGGCTCTGGTACTTTAGTCCCTCGACAAGCTTGAAAGAAAAATATTTTGGGCTTTCCACGAAGTGCTGAACATTCCTTAGAAATTACACTTTTAGCCAATTCAGGCACAGTAACAGTTTCACCATCGACTCCTTCAATCCCCTTTGGATTACCATGAGAAAGAATGCAACATATGAAACTATCATGTTTCTTGGTTACTGACCCAGCAGCAATTCCACCAACTTTTTTCTTTATTTCTTCAGCCGTTAAGTCTTCTTGAACTACCACTGA